>NC_090804.1:7587000-7896666 GCF_036512215.1 Solanum lycopersicum | reverse complement strand
TCTTCACTTGTAGCTTCAACCTTCACAAAAGAAATCAAAATTCACCAAGGGTTATCCACGCATATGAATAATTTGCATGAAAATAAGAAAAAATGATTACGAAACCTTTAAGATTCATTAACCTATAATAAAAATCTATATATCAGAAACATAAATTCAATAACAACAACTTAGTACAAATAGAAAAAAATTTCATCAAGAAGATTTATATTATATTTCAGGGGACACAAACTTTTATGGAGGAACTGAACAATCAAGATACAAAGGTTTCATGAGAAACAACAAAGTTATTTGTGTAGCAGGGGAAAGAAGCAACATATTATTATTTTCTTTCAATTTGTAATTCTTGTAGGAGCCAAACAATCTCAAATTGATTCTTGTGACTGTGTCACAAGTCTAATACGTCATCATAGTGATTGCGTCAAATCTAAAAAAACTATGTATTGAAGGCTGACACAGTAGACTATGCACAACAAGACAATGACAACCGAATGGCGCAACTGTAAGGATGTTGACCAACAAGCCACCAAGATAAATGCAGATCAATAACATTATGGTAATGTAAAGGAGAACATTCTATCTGACAGACAAGTTTCAGAAAGCTTGCCCACTCTGATCAAAGACCAATAAGGTATCCAGTTATATGTTGAGTTAAATTAAATATTACCTATTACATATGTATCTCGAGATTTTTTTGGTTTTCTTGATTTGTAGGAGTTGGTTGTTGAGCGCTTTACTTTGTTGTCAAAATGCCTCCAAGTTATTTCCTTTGAGACGGGAAAGCACAGCGGATCAATGGTAGTTCGCTTCTATTATTGATTTGGCAGTAACAAATGGTCATTATAATCTAGTGAGAGAGTTCATTTAGACACCAATTTAATCATAAATCTTATATCTTTACGTAGAACAAGAAGTCTTGAAGGCGAAACAAAGAAAGGACATAATTCCATTAGAGCTGGTTATGGTGGTTGGCTTTTTTGTAGTGCTACTTCAGTTGAAAGATCACATTAACAAGAAATGAATTGTTCATTTCAGTTGGAAGATCACATTCACAGAGACAAAGATCTGTTACATTATGTGCAGAAAATTAAAAACACAGAGAACAGTTGTATTTCAAACAAAGATCAATAAAAAACAGAGAATAACTATATGTATAGTGATCTTCAAATGGTTTGTCAATAATGTGGGGTACATAAAAAAAATTACAGAGATCAATTCCAACAACAACTCCGAGTTTTAGCAAGAGCCAAACACAGGTGGGGTCCATAGTGGAGGGGCACAATTAAATCGAGCTAATAATAAAATTCAACAACTCTGAGATACTCCACAATCAAGCAGATGGTTGTACTAAATCTCAAAATGAATTGATTGGGAAGGAGGATAATCGACCTGAACACAACAAGGATAATTTGCAAGGCTCAGCAAATCACAATAAAGAACAGATTAGAACTCATAAGCACTCAAATCACTTGCACAGATTGCATCACCACATGAAGTAGAGACACCATTACATCTGAGACATCGATAATCATTATTAGTTTCCTATGATTCCAACCTTACAGTAACTGCTTAAACGTCAATACATAAATAGAGTTTGATATATCGTTACTTACTTGATCAACAAAAAATGTCAGTGGTCATTCAGTTGATACAAGTGATGTCATATGCAGGTTATGTGATTGTTGAGCAGCAAAGAACTCTTTCATATTTATTATCTCTTTCTTTCCATCTTCTAATGTAAACAAGCGATCATCCAAGGATTTATTTTCGTCATTTAATTTATTTTTCTCTTGAGTTGAACGTAGCTCAGACAGTAATTCAACCTTTGAAGAAGTGTCACCTCTCATGTCCTTTGCCTTTACTCCATCCCCAAAGTCATGGCTACAATTTTGAGGTCCACAATACTTTTTAACAATCTCTATGCTAGCAGAGATGACTCAACTTTTAGTATTTCTTTGATTTAAGCCTACAACATATAAAACATTATATATTAACACATTTCATAATAGTTTGAAGTAATTTACTTATTGAATTTACCAAACACACATGTTTTTCAATTGTTTTTGGTTCAACAAGCTTGTTATTTTTCTTACGAGTCTCAAAGAAAATAATCGCCAAATTTGATGGATTACCATCTTTTTCGCTCTTTAAATTAAACAAAAAACATGTCAAATAACACATTGTAAATATTTTATTAAAAAATAAATTTTTTTGATAATATCTACTGAAAAATAATCTCTCTAATAGGCTTGCTATCAATATGATGGAACACCTTTAACTTGCCTCAATTTTGTATTGCTCCTTGCCTGTATTGTTAGGTAAAACTTTCATATCTAAGAAAATTTATCAACTTCAAAAAGCTTCACATCTAAATAACACTATGAGCTGCGAAATGATTGCTTTAACAATGTAAATTGTTAGATCACTAGGTATACCTGAAAACTTTCAGAACAAAATTGTTCCTTAACTAACCACTCTCATTCCTTCCTTTCTACTCCTTTTGGAATATTCTTAAGAGCTTGAACGATCGGTTTATTCTTCACAAAAGTAGCATGCAAGTATCATCTCCAGTTGTTTCATAACTCATTCATCCATCAAAATATATGATCACAATGATCATTCAAGTCATCACTCTCAAATTTATCCTACAACAATTAAAATATGAGCTTAAATAAAAAAAGGAAAGTGAACATTGTGTGACAAATAGACAAAAAGTATGTACAAATTTGAGCATGAAAAAGATATGCAGCAGTGCTTAATGTTTGAATAGGAAAAGTAAGTTGTCAACATGTTAAACAATGTAATTCATAATTGTTACTGCAATAACTACCCACGTATGATCCATATTTTGTTGCTTGATATCACTAAACAATGATACTCCCAATGGACACATGTTTTATAATCACGAATTATTTTTCAGGTGCCTCAAAAACAGATTGCTATTTGTTCCAACCGTTCGATTATTATAGAATGTTATTTTCAACTTCTTTCTGGCTTCAAGTGATGCAACTTCTTTACACTTTTTTGGTCTTCGAACCCTTTTCACCTTCTTAGGATTAGATGATCATGTAGTTGTATAATTTAGTAAGAACTACATCAGTAAAATTTAGTTCTACAGATTGATAATGCACATATTTGTAAATGTTCATACTTGTTTCTGTTGTTTGGGAGGGTTGCCTTACTTGATCAGTAGAACCATGAGATTTGATTTCCGTGTTTTCTTTCTCAAAAACAAGGGAATTTTTATCCATTGATGGTAGTCCTTGACTAGATTCCACATTATTTTCAGAAACCCCTAAAATGAGCAGAAAGATCTAGGCATTTGCTCACATCCCTTTTCTATAGCACCTAGAATCAAGAAGTAATATTATAAAAACTTTGACATTTACTTTCTATTATACATGGAATTTAAAATAAAACATATTTTAGAAAAGAAACATACTTGTTTCAACTTCTTTGGTACATTGCTTTACTTGATTAGAGTATGAACTTCACTAGAAGGAATGGTGGAGTTTTTATGTCCAGTTCCTCGTTCCTTACCAATAGAACCTGGAGAAAACAAAGTGCTACTGTTTGAATACAATTTCCCAATGACTATTTGACAAAAAATAAGGCATCAACTTGTAGGAGTTGACTATATTGATAAAATTAGCAAGACAGACCTCGAAAAGCATAATCCAAAAGTTTTTTCACCCCATCTAAATAGGCCTGGTCAACCCGTTTATCAAGAGAAAGTTGCATCCACTGCTTACTAGGTGTCATAACCTTACAAAATACATAAAAATAGAATAAGAAAATATAAACGATAAGAAAAAACTTTAAATTCACACAACTTGTGATTTTGTAACTAGTATAATTAAATTTAATAAATTATTTACAACTTACAGTGTGTTATTTACAGACATTTTGATAAATTATAAGATGTGCACAACTTACTAGCAGTTACAGTCATTTGGGCAAATTTGTCGAGCTTGAGTTTTACAAGAATGGAAGAATATGTGGTGCAGTTATAAGAATGTTTCTTTTACAATATGTTATTTACAGATTTTTTATAATAAAAAATTTACAAACTTTTTACAATCTGTTATTTACAGTTTTCTTATAATTTGTTAGTTACAGATTTTTTTAATTAAAAATTCGTGGTAATTGAGAGTTTGATAGGAATGGACGAATATATGGTGCAACTATAAGAACATATCTCTTGAAGGTTCTCGAGTTTGCTAAGTTTGTAATGTAAATGGAACTACAACTATTTCTACCTTCTATGTACAACACCACATGATGTAATTTGTATCCGTTTTGTTTGTTCTTACGTCTTTTGTGAATTTGACTTAATTTTATTGTAAAAATTATATGATCGATTTTCTTAGACACACACGAAACACTATGATATACTTCAAAAAATTTGACCAGTCAATCTCAAAGATGAAGAGTAATTCAAATAAGTGTATAGTGCAACTCGAATAAATCAAATATAGAGAAGAAGAAAATCAGCTCCAAAAAGAGGAAGCTTAACAAAAAGTTGAACAAACAGAAAATAGCTAGTGATTCTGTTTTACAAGAATTAAAAAAAATATGGTGTAACTATTGAAAAATCTTGAGTTTTACATGTTTTGAAACATAAACTAAACTATCGTTGTTTCTACCTACTATGTGCATCATATACAAGAGGTAATTTGCATCAGTTTTCTATTGATTTCTTCATCGTTCATCAACTCATGTTACTGTAATCGTCAAAATATGATTGATTATTTAGTCACACACTATACACTATGTTATAAGAAGAAAACAATCTATAAGAAAAAAATAGAGGATAAAAAAAAACTCACCTTGAAAGTTATCAAGATTCTAATTTTCAGACCCAAACAAAACTATCACTCATTCAATCTTCTATGTGCAGTACCACAGTTGGTCAGTTAGCATCATTACTATTGTGTTTTACATATTTCATCAGTTTCAGACCCAAACAAGACTATCGTGTTTTCACTTATTCAGTTGCAACATTCTGCAATTACTTCTCTCATTTGCCCTCTTAGTAGTTCACTTGTAAATCATGAGAGATTTCTAAACTTAAACAGAACACTCTCTATATTATCTCTTAATATTTTCTTAGCTCATTGAGTTTTTAGTGTCTCTTTTCAAATTTGGTTCATTATTATTTGTCTTTAGGAACATATACTTCATCAAGAAATGCTCGATCCCCTTCACTTTTGGAATTATATCACACTAAGAAACTAAATCATTTTTTTAGAAAATGATCAACATCTAGTCTTAGAGAACAAGAACTCAAACAGACGAGTTACAACTCGAACAAAACAAATAGAAAATCAACTGTACAGAAAAAAATCAAATCAACTCGTAGAAGTAAAGGGAGGCCTGAGATCCGAGACCAGTTACAAATGGAAAAAAATCACAGCTACGAAGACCTCTACTTTCTCTGTTATGAGAAAATCGAGATGAAACAATAATCAATGAGACATGGGTTACGTTTGCTGCTAGGCAGACCTGTGTTTTCTATTTTTTTTTAGAAAACACAGATAAAAAAATCAAACAAACTCGTAGAAGTAGAGACAAACCTAAGATCCGAGACGAGTTTTAAATAAAAAAAAGTTCACAGCTGCCCAAACCTCTGCTTTTTCTGTTTCGAGAACACTGAGATGAAACACTAATCAATACGACTTGGGTTGCATTTACTGCTAGGCAGACATGTGCTTTCTCTGAGAAAACACAGATTTTTAGTTGAGAGCTACTATGTACTAAGTTTGTTGTAAGCGAAGCTGGTTGTTAGCTGTGGAAGATCGTTGCTTTGAGAAACAAATACTGAGGCGTCTGTTCTTTATTTTCTTTTCTTTTAAGATTTTTATGAATTGATGACTTTAATTTAGGCGGCTAATTTTTTGGTGAAAGTATTTCCTGCCAACCAATATATTTCTTAAGGCCCAAGTTTTAATTTGGGACGAGTTACTACTTTTTATAGAGACCAGATTTAGAATCTTCACAATAACATATGGAATCAAAGATCGAAATAAAATTTCGTCTTAATATATGATTTTTAAAGACGGGATTATTAACCCGTTCTAAATATTGGTCTTAAATAAAGTTGTTTCTTGTAGTGATAATACACATAAAACGTCAATTAAGACACAAAATTGTCATGTATGACATCATGTAGGATGAACATATTGTTTTGTTTAATTTTATGCAAATTTAAGTGCTTACTGGTGGACACCTGAAATTAAAAATTATAGCGGTTAGATGAAACCAAGTTATTTTAATTGTAATATTTATATATAATGTCAATTTTTATTGTTAAATATTAGGAAAAAATACATATATTCCTCTAATAAACTTGTAAAAAAGAAACTCAACTCACACTTCAATTGGCATTTTCTTGTAACGCTTATCTTAAGTGAAATGTACCTATCTCCTCCTTTCGACTCAAAATGACGCATGAGTTGTAATTAGGTTTACGACGAAACATAGAAATCGATCACTGATTCAATTTGAGTACCTCTGCAGGATAGACATCAACAGAAATTTGAAGAGTAAAGACTAATTGCTCCAAACATGTAAGAAAATTAATATCATTTCAACTATTTTGGGTTTAAAGTTCATAAAAAGGAAATATTAATATATATTAGAAGCGTTTGAAAAAAACTTTTGAATTTAGTGTAAATTATTAACTTTATTTTTAAATTATTAAAAGACTTAAAAATATTGTTTATTTGACTAATTAAACATAGATACATATTTGATTTGCTACATGACATAGCAAGTGATCTCATATATTTATACAAGTATGAAACTCTTAATAAAAAGTCAAGATAAGTGCTAAAAATACCTCTAACTTGACAAAATATTAGAAATGTATTTTACTCATATTGAAGACCGGTGAATATTTAGATTCAGTTAGACAAATAAATAAGTTTTTTTTTTTAAAAAAAAATGTTGTTGATAATTTTGAGAGAAGGATAGTAATTTACGATAAATTCAATGTGCTATATTCCAGATCACATAACAAAATATATTTAATGTTATTAATTAGTTCCAATTCGACAAACTTGGCTTCCTTCAGTGCTCTAAAGGCAAAGAGTGATCAATGAAAGCATTCAAATAGTAATCTAATACTATAAAAAGTGAGATCGATCGATTTAGTTTGATTTTGTACATTATTGGTTCAGTTTATTGATTTTTTATTTTTAAATATGAAAAGCTAATAATGAAATGAACAAGATATTTTCCTTTTATTGATTTAGGTTTTTTAACAGTTTGATTCTTGGTATAACCAATAAGAAAATGCTTATAAAATAGATACACGATTTCTCCAATAGTTTGACACCACAAAACAATAATATAACTTTACTAATGCTCATGAAATAGTACTAACTAACATGAAAAAGAATTTTGCAAGTGTAAAACAAAGAGAAATTAGATAGAATAGAGTTCTTTTTTTTTTTAGGTTTTAACATCATGTAAAACGTGAATTTGTGAACTCAAATTCATTATGAAATGTAAATTGAAGGCTAAAAAAACAAAAACAATAACTCATAATCTATTGAGATTAATATTTAATATTTATGACGAGTAAACTACTTCCTCTGTTCCAATTTATATACACATTTTATATTTCGAGAGTCAAACGGTTTAAGTTTGACAAAAAATTTACGCATGGAATCTTCAATTTTTTTGAAATGAAATTTATATATTTGTAAACTACGTAAAAAATACTATGAGTCACAATAATTGATAATTCAAAATGTTTAGAAGATTTATGAAAAAATTTGATAGACTTGTTTGACTCTTCAAATTCGAAAGGTAACGTATAAAATTAGACGAAAAGAGTAGTTGATTAGTAATCTTAATGGATTATCAATTTACCCAATAATTCTAACAAAATTCAAAAACCAAAACTGAACCAATAATTCAATAATTTATTTTTGTATAAAACCATTTCCATAACCCAATAACACTTGATATATATTCAAGAGAGTAAACAATAATCGTGTCATATAAATAAATTAAAGAAGAATAGGAAATCCGATTCAAAGTTTTTCATTTTTTGATAAAAATTTCATGGTTTACAAAGATGATGTCTTTTACATATTGTCCATTATAACATGTAACATAAATTAAAGACAGGAAAATATGTAACCAAGAAAACATGGATTGAAGCTCCCTCCGGCCACTCATGATTTAAAAAAAGAATGAAACAGCAACAATAATTGTGGCAATTGTGGTGAAATCAATAGTATTGCTACTGCTGCCTCCATTGGGTGCTGGTGGTAGGCTTATGTCAGGAAAAGTAACTCCAGAAACTGGTCCACCAACTGGTGCAGCAGATACAGCTTCATTTTCATCGATACCATTAATAGTACCTGTCTCAATTTACGTTGACACATTTTAGAATCTTTTGAACAGTAACTTCATTATTTATATATATTCGAAAACTAAGTAAAAAAAGAATTACCAATAATGTTGTTGTTTTCAACCGGAATAGGAGCATTAGCTGCGTCTTTCAAAGCTGCAGTTGTTGTAGAATATTCATCAATGGCGGAGACCATACAAGCCATGGCGAAGAAAACGAGAGCAAGAACAATGATTTTAGGTGCTGCCATTTTTTTTTTCTTGCTATGAACGTTTTTTTGCTCCTTTTATTTGTATTTAATTTTGAATGCAGCAATGGAAATTAGAGAAAGTGCAGCAATGAGAGAGGAATAAAAATAGGTTGGGATTAATATAGGAACACAAAAATGAAATTTTATGTAATGGTTAAGCGGAGTCCAAGGATGACCATCAAAGGCCCTATTCTTTTTATTAGGGACGACCTAAACATATTAGCTGTCTAAATTGAAAATTAATAAAATAAACATATTATATCTTCTTACCAAGCTCATAATTGAGATGCAAAGTTATTGAAAGGTTTTTCTAATGGATTCTTTTGATAATTTTTTTTGTGTGTGTGACAATGCTCTCAATGTATCAAACTTCTTCTGATATAACCTATTAGGCTATTATTGCTTAAACAAAATAAGGTCCCTCAAAATGTAAGTTTTTCCATTTCATGATTGCTATATATTAAAATAAATTCAAACAATAATTAATACGCTTCCAAACGAGTTACTAGAGATATAATTTGGACTAATAAATACGGAAAAACAGAGAGAATGGATACATAAGGAATGCCTCTTTTCTCTTCTCTGAAGTCTACAACAACCAAGTGAAAGAGGCAGGATTCGAACCTACGTAGAAAAACTTCAACAGATATATTATTGATAATGATGAATAAACTTCCATTCCATTTGGACTACACCTTAGGTACTATTACAACATAAAAATTAAAATTCAGTCTGAGGTACTATTACAGCATAATAATAAAAGTACTTTATACGTAGAAATGACAACAGGACGATGAAAAAAAGGTTAGAGTGCACGTGGATGTGGGGTGAGTTGCGTCAAATGGATGTTGATAAAATCCACCCGTTCATAAATTGGAGTGACTATGAAGTTTCATCTTAACTTTGATCTAAACTCTATTTATTTAAGAAATCATAAAATATGTACAAATTATTAAGTTTATAGTCACTTGAAAGGACTATAATTCTTAATGTGTGAACTTTAAATCTTAAATGCTTAGAAACACCTTAAGATGAGACACTACATTTTGAAATATATAAAGGTTGCTACAAAAGTCTCAAGTTAATATACAATAATAATTAAGTTTTCACATTCGATTATTTCTAAATATTTAGTGAATAATTTAGTACTTATATCAAATTTGAGTAAACACTATTGCTTCTGTGAATTGGCACATAGCTCCGCCTCTTTACATTTTGTTTGGATCATTATTACTCATTGTTTCATAATGTATAATATTATACTCTATTGTGTGAAAGTTTGACCAAAGCAAGCCATTATTATAATCAATTTATCAAAATAATATATTTTATAAATTTTTTTTACAAAACTAGTATAAACATAGTTCTCAGTAACGTTTTAGGTAATTTTTATTCAAAAATATTCAATAACTAAACGACAAAAATCTAACAAAGTAAACAGACATAAAACGTTATTATCAGTATCGTTTTATATTTCGTTACTATGAGGCACGTTTTACCGTTAAAAGTGTAACTCACAATAACGTTTCTCTTGAATGATTAAAAATTAACATTCAATCTTGTATATGTCTCATTCTTTATGTATAAATTTCTCTTGTATTCTCTTTTCATACATAGATAATACTTTTGTAAGAAAAAAGAGAGTGATGAGAAATTTTGTACTATATTAATTTATTTATTTTTTTAATAGTTGTCTCGCTTACTTATTGCATTAATATTAATTCAATAAATTCTTTATTGATAGTATAATATTTAATAATCATAAGAAATTGATGGGTCTAATATTTGGAAGGGATGGTTACTTAGGCTAGGAGAAAATCTCTTATATGATTTATTCACAAATTTTGAAATTGAGATGATACAAGACAAGCTCCAATTTTTTCTTTAATTTAAAAAGGTATTGTCTATGTATAAAAGTGAAAGAAAAGAGAAAATCATATATATTTCAAGTCCATTTTTATAGTGGAAAATTTGAATATGAATGAGGCACACACAAGATTGAATTTCAATTTTCAACCATTTTAGAAAAATATTACTACGAGTCACGTTTTAGCTGCAAAACGTGTTTCACAGTAACGAATTATAAAACGTAACTGACAATCACGTTTCATGTTTGTTTATTCTGTCAGATTTTGTCTTTTTGTTATTGAATTTTTTTTAATAAAATATTACCTGAAACGTTGCTGAGAACTAAGTTTATACTAGTTTTATAAAATTTCAAAAAAACATATTATCTTGATAAATTGATTTAATAATGGCCTACTTTGGTGAAAAATTCCTATTGAGTTGTATTGTATGATAGATGCGATGTTTGGGTAGATTGTATTGTTTGTTATTGTTTAATAATATTTTAATTATTTGGTTTGATTGTATCGTACTATATTCTAATTTAAAAAATTTACTAAAATATCCTTAGTTATTCTAGGGTATGAAGTTTGACTAGATTTAAATAATTAAGCTAAAGGTTAAAATAATATTTTAAAATATTATGTAAAGATTTAATTGGAAAAAGAAATCAAGTAACAATGAAAACACACCAAATCGGTTGTTCCATAAAATAGAGGTTTTAATTGTTACGTAACAATGAAATTTAACAATGCAATACAATACATTTTAAGTAACAATCAAAACAAACATTGTTGGTATAATAACGATACAATATAATACAATGAGTAATAATGATCCAAAACATAGTGTTAGGGTTATGCAAGACATGTTGATATGTTATAAAATCCCATTTGAATTGTACAGGTACTAGGTACATGTGAATTAAAACCTGCTCATTAATTATTTGATAACTACTATCAGAAAAAAGTGAGATGAATGTCTTCCTAACTTGGCTATTATTGAGAATAAAAACAATTGAAATACAAAGCCAAAGACGAACATAACACACCATACATTCAAACAAATAGCTTTTCATTTCAATGTAACAAATCACACCATTGTGCATAAGTTAATTAAATCAAAAGAATACAAAACCAAAAAATTATCAACAAATTGCACGAAAGAACATACCAAACTTAAAATCAAATAATGCAACACATATCAGTACTATTTAACGTTAACTCTCTCAAGAACAGATGTTAATATCAAACAAGATTAAGACACAACTTCTAATCACTTATTAGTGATTGGAACCATGTATATATCACGTTTCGCTTCCTTTCGATCGCCTTTTCAGTTAACTGCACAACCCCCTACAGTCAATAAGTTGGGGGATAGTGAAGGAGAATGGATATGAGCAGGTAATTGTCACTAGTGCACACAAATTCTGCTTTCATTTTCTAATTTTTCAGGTCAGGAACACGGGCTGCTACGGAAATGAGCCACAACAGAGAGGTTAAGACTAATATAGTAGCTACAAATATTGTTGGATTTTATTTGCCCTGATTTCTTACCATAAATAGGTTTTCCTTTTAGGAAAAAATTTTGAATTGACTAATCCTTTTTTGGTAGGAAAATGTTTAGGACTCTATAAATAGAGGAATATTCCTTCTAACTTAATCAGCATTCACAATGTAGTTTTAAGGACTTTGAGAGTTTTGGTTAGGGGGAGAATTTGTGGGTCACAAGCTTGATACGTTATCACTTGTGTGAACCTCCCATGTATTCCGAGTGAATTGGTTGAGGTTGTTTCTCTCTGTATTTTGTACTCTCATATTTATAGTGGATTGCTCATCTCCTTTGTGGACGTAGGTCAATTGACTGAACCACGTTAAATCTTCGTGTCTTTTGGTATATTTCTTGTTGTCTTCTTACTCGTGGTCTTTTGAGGTTTGCTTTGCTAGCTTCCGCATATACACCTGCTTATTTCCGATCCTAACAAGTGGTATCAGAGCATTGGTTATTGTTGATTGTCGTTTTGAATGATGGAGGCAAATATGAGTAAAATGGTGTGTTTAACTGGTAGTAACTATCATATTTGGAAAGGCAAGATGAAAGATCTTCTATTTGTCAAGAAGATGCATTTACCTGTGTTTGCTTCTAATAAGCCTCAGTCTTTGAATGATGAAGAATGAGAATTTGAGCATCTGCAGGTTTGTGGCTATATTAGACAATGGGTTGAAGATAATGTTAGAAATCATATTGTGAATGAGACACATGCCAAAAGTTTGTGGGACAAGCTTGAGACACTTTATGCTTCGAAGACTGGCAACAACAAGTTGTTCCTATTGAAACAATTAATGAATATCAGGTATAAAGAGGGCACTCCTATTTCTGATCATATTAATGATTTTCAGGGTATTCTTGACCAGCTGTCCGGATTGGGTGTAAAGTTTGATGATGAGATACAGGGACTATGGCTTCTTAATACTCTGCCAGACTCTTGGGAAACTCTTCGAGTTTCTTTGACTAATTCTGCTCCCAGTGGTGTTGTAACCATGGAATATACTAAGAGTGATGTCTTGAATGAAGAAATGAGAAGAAGATCTCAAGCCTCATCTTCTTCAGCTTCACACTCCGATGTTTTGGTTACTGAAGATAGGGGGAGAAACAAGTCCAGAGGTCAGAATGATAGAGGTAAAAGTAGAAGCAAGTCAAAGTCTAAATACAAGAATATTACATGTGACTATTGCCACAAGAATGGGCATATCATGAAATATTGTTACAAGCACAAGAGAGATATGAGAGAACAAAAGAGAGAAGACGATAATGAAAATCGTGTTGCTGTTGTTGCTAATGATAATCTTCTTGTTTCTTGTGATGCAAATGCCATTAATCTTGTTCGTGATGAGTCTAGCTGGTTTGTGGATTCTGGTGCTACTTCTCATGTCACGCTAAAGAAGGAATTATTTTCTTTTTATACTCTAGGTAATTTTGGAACGTTGAAAATGGGCAATAATCATGAAGTTGAAGTTATTGGCATTGGGACAGTTTGTTTGGAAAGTAACAATGGTTCCAAACTAGTTCTCAATAATGTCAAGCATGCTCCAGATATTCGCTTGAATTTTATTTCTGTGGGATATCTTGATGATGAGGGCTATGTTAATACATTTGGTGTTGGCCAGTGGAAGCTTACTAGAGGTTTGATGGTTATGGCCCGTGGTGACAAGTTGTCTAACTTGTATGTATTTCAGGGCTCCATGTCCAGAGACTCAGTAAATTTGGTGGAGAATGATACTTCATCAGAGTTATGGCATAGAAGGCTGAGTCATATGAGTGAGAAGGGGATTGATAGTTTGGCTAAGAAAAATTTGCTTTCTGGAGTGAAACAAGCAAAGTTGAAGAAATGTGTTCATTGATTAGCCGGTAAACAGAAAAGAGTTTCTTTTCAGAGTCATCCGCCTTCAAGAAAGCTTGATTTACTGGAGTTGGTACATTTTGATTTGTGTGGTCCTTTTAAGGTAAGATCTCATGGTGGTGCACTTTACTTTGTGACTTTTATTGATGATCATTCTCGCAAACTCTGGGTATTTCCTTTGAAGTCCAAGGATTAAGTACTTGATGTGTTCAAAAGTTTTCAGGCCTTGGTTGAAAGACAAACAGGGAAGACATTCAAATGCATCCGCTCATATAATGGTGGTGAGTATATTGGTCCTTTTGATAGATATTGCAGAGAGCAGGGTATTAGGCATCAGAAAACTCCTCCAAAGACTCCTCAGTTAAATGGTTTAGCAGAGAGGATGAACAGAACTCTAGTTGAGAGGGTTAGATGTATGCTTTCAGATGCTAAGCTGTCAGATTCCTTTTGGGCAGAAGCACTTAATACTGCTGCTTATGTTATCAATTTATCTCCTGCTGTTGCTTTAGATGGTGATGTCCCTGACAGAGTTTGGACTGGTAAGAATGTTTCTTATGATCATCTTAGAGTCTTTGGGTGTAAAGCCTTTGTACATGTTCCTAAGGATGAAAGGTCAAAGTTGGATGTTAAAACTAGGCAGTGTATCTTCATTGGTTATGGTCAAGATGAATTTGGCTATCGTTTCTATGATCCTGTTGAGAAGAAACTTGTTAGAAGCCGTGATGTTGTGTTCTTTGAAGACCAAACAATTGAAGATTTTGACAAAACTGACAAGGCTGATTTTCAGAGTAGTGAGAGCTTAGTTGATGTTGATCCAGTTCCTTTGACTATTGCACCGGAAGAAAATCTTCATAATGATGAAAATCAAGTTGATAATGAAGATGGTGATCATGTTCAGAATGACCGGCATGATGTTGTTGATGATCCAGTGCAAGATGATGTGGTTGTCCAACAACCAATTATAGATGCTCCAGAGAGTTCTCTCAGACGATCTAGTAGAGAGAGAATTCCTTCATCTCGTTATTCTCCCAATGAGTATGTACTCTTGACTGACGGGGGAGAACCTGAGAGTCTTCATGAGGCCATGGAAAGTGAAGAAAAAGAAAGGTGGTTTGATGCTATGGAAGATGAGATTAAATCCTTGCATGATAATCATACCTTTGATTTGGTTAAGTTACCTAAAGACAGAAAAGCTTTGAAAAACAGGTGGGTTTTTCGGGTGAAACATGAAGATGGTAATCCAGTTCCACGATACAAAGCTAGATTAGTTGTCAAGGGCTTTAATCAGAAAAAGGGAGTTGATTTTGATGAGATATTCTCTCCAGTTGTGAAGATGTCATCCATTCGTGTGGTTCTAGGCTTGGCTGCAAGTCTAGATTTAGAGGTTGAGCAAATGGATGTTAAAACTGCTTTCCTCCATGGTGACTTAGATGAAGAAATTTATATGGAGCAACCGGAAGGTTTTGAAGTCAAGGGTAAAGAGAATTATGTTTGCAAATTGAAGAAGAGCTTATATGGTTTGAAACAAGCTCCCAGGCAGTGGTACAGGAAGTTTGGTTCTTTTATGAGTCAGCAGGGCTTCAAGAAGACTTCTTCAGACCATTGTGCAAAAGTTCTCTGATGGTGACTTTATTATTGTGTTGCTTTATGTTGATGACATGCTTGTTGTTGGTCATAATACTTGCAGGATTCAGAAGTTGAAGCAAGAGTTGAGTAAGTCTTTTGCTATGAAAGACTTAGGACCAGCAAGGCAGATTCTTGGCATGCAGATTGTTCGTGATAGAAAGGCCAAGAAATTGGTATTATCACAAGAGAAGTACATTCAGAAAGTACTTCGCAGATTCAGCATGGACAAAGCTAAGGTTGTCAGTACACCTTTAGCTATGCACTTCAAATTGAGCACGAAACAGTGTCCTTCTAGTGATGATGAGAAGGAAAATATGAAGAAAGTTCCTTATGCTTCAGCTGTTGGTAGTTTGATGTATGCGATGGTTTGTACAAGACCGGATATTGCTCACGCTGTTGGAGTTGTTAGCCGTTTTCTTTCTAATCCGGGAAGAGAACATTGGAATGCTGTGAAGTGGGTTATGAGATATCTCTGTGGCACTTCTAGTCTGAGTTTGTGTTTTGGTACAGGGAAGCCTATTCTTTGTGGTTATACTGATTCAGACATGGCTAGTGATGTTGATACTCGCAAGTCTACTTCAGGGTACTTGGTTACTTTTGCAGGGGGAGCTGTGTCTTGGCAATCTAGGTTGCAAAAATGTGTTGCTCTATCTACTACAGAAGCTGAGCTTATTGCTGTCGTTGAATCTTGTAAAGAATTGCTTTGGATGAAGAGATTCTTGGGGGAACTTGGTTGTGCTCAAGAGAGGTATGTGCTTTATTGTGACAGTCAAAGTGCTATACATCTTGGCAAGAATTCTACGTTCCATGGTCGGTCTAAACACATTGATGTGAGATACCATTGGATTCGAGATGTGTTGGATTCTAAGTTGCTTGAGCTTGAAAAGATTCATACAAATGACAATGGTTCCGATATGATGACTAAAGCTTTGCCAAGAGGGAAGTTTGAAGATTGTTGCATGGTCGCCGGGATGGCGGTCTCCTCCACTTAGTCGTAAGGGAGAGAATTGTTGGGTTATGGACCTTTTTCCTTTCCTATGTGGATAAATAAAAGTCCAATTTGGACCAACCCATTTTTTCCCATAAGCCCATTCTTATGAGGCAAATATAAGCCTATTTAGGTCTTATTTTCAGACATAAAAAAAAAGAGTTTTTCAGCAGCCAAAAAGAAAAAAAAAAGAGCAGTTTTTCGCAGTCAAAAATTCAGCCCTAACAACCAACTTCAAATTGTCATTCCCGCTTCGTTTCTTGTCCGATTGAGCTGATTTTTGGACAGCATATTATATTCATCTCAATATTTGATTAGGAACTGACAGAGTTGGATTTGGTGGCCTGCAGCTTCAGTTTTGCTGTCGTGAATAGTAGCTGCGAAATTGGTGTTTTTGCTCCTTTAATTCTCTAGATTTGGTGCAATCTTATTTTGTTGTTGCTCGTTGTTTGGCACTTGTTTTGTGGCCAATTTTGGAGAACAATATTGTAACTCTTGGTGATTATAGTGGAGCTTTTGGTCCCGTGGTTTTTTACTCTTCACATCGAAGGGTTTTCCACGTAAATCTTAGTGTCTTGTGTGATTGGTTTATTATTGTCTTGTTATATTTGTTTGGTTGAATTACTTGCTGCCTTACTATCATATTGCTTGTGGTTGTTTGTCTTCTCTTGGTTCAAATCGAGAAGGGAAAGTATAGACTTGGGTAATCTTCCGCTGTTATCCTATCAGGCATTCTTTGTTAGTGCCTTGTCTTTCCCAACAAAGTGGTATCAGAGCCAGATTCAATGATGGAGTCAGGTTCAGTGGTTCGGTAATCGATGATTGAACCAGGTTAGAAAAATGTGTTCATCTTGGCGGGTGTAGTCTTAGCTGCAACCTTTTTGACAGTAATGAAGATTTTGTTGGAGAAATTATTTTAGAGAGGTTCTCTGTGTTGAGACATAAATTTTGCAAAGGAGATTATGGAGAGGAGAAACAAGTTGTTGAAGATTAAGTGAAGATGGTGGACAAATTTATTTTGTCAGAAATTCAGGCCAAGGGGGAGATTTGTTGGGTTTTATTTGCCCTGATTTATTACCATAAATAGGTTTTCCTTTTAGGAAAAGGTTTTGAATTGACTAATCCTTTTTTGGTAGGAAATTGTTTAGGACTCTATAAATAGAGGAATATTCCTTCTAACTTAATCAGCATTCACAATGTAGTTTTAAGGACTTTGAGAGTTTTGGTTAGGGGGAGAATTTGTGGGTCACAAGCTTGATACGTTATCACTTGTGTGAACCTCCCATGTATTCCGAGTGAATTGATTGAGGTTGTTTCTCTCTGTATTTTGTACTCTCATATTTATAGTGGATTGCTCATCTCCTTTGTGGACGTAGGTCAATTGACCGAACCACGTTAAATCTTCGTGTCTTTTGGTATATTTCTCGTTGTCTTCTTACTCGTGGTCTTTTGAGGTTTGCTTTGCTAGCTTCCGCATATACACCTGCTTATTTCCGATCCTAACAAGTGGTATCAGAGCATTGGTTATTGTTGATTGTCGTTTTGAATGATGGAGGCAAATATGAGTAAAATGGTGTGTTTAACTGGTAGTAACTATCATATTTGGAAAGGCAAGATGAAAGATCTTCTATTTGTCTAGAAGATGCATTTACCTGTGTTTGCTTCTAATAAGCCTCAGTCTTTGAATGATGAAGAATGAGAATTTGAGCATCTGCAGGTTTGTGGCTATGTTAGACAATGGGTTGAAGATAATGTTAGAAATCATATTGTGAATGAGACACATGCCAAAAATTTGTGGGACAAGCTTGAGACACTTTATGCTTCGAAGACTGGCCTCATCAAGACTCTCACGATGTAATGGTTCTCCCCTTTGTAATGATGGCCTCAAAGCTCAAAAAAGAGCAAAAAACGGTATGAAACATTACAAATGATGGAACCTACTACATATCTACAATACATAGCTCAAAGTAGAGCTTTAAAAGACTGGTGGGCCTGCTGTAAATTGGACGCCCACAATGTTATATGCTAAAGAAAACAAAATTACAGACAAACATCTCAGGCACACTAGGGCACTAGGCAGAGACTAGCATTTTCAAACAATTGTCCAATTTAACTCATCTTCCTCCGGATAACCAAAATATGCTGATTTAGTCACAAAAAACAGAGTTGCCTCGCGGCTCCCTGAATACGATAATTAGAGAAAATTCTCATGTTAATACTCATGAAAAATGATAGAACCCAAATTCAAATGATTGCGTAAGTTATAGATGCCAATAACAGTTAAGAGATGCATTAAAATTGATATAGAAACCAAAAAGAAAGAAGGAATAATGCAAACTGATCTTTAACTGTCTAAGGAAGAAGGTTAAATGGTCAAACCCTCCCGAACAACACTTCAAATCAGAGCAACGCGCAATTGGAATTGTACAAACAAATGCACATCGAGAAAATAATCTACAAGATTTAACATAGTTCAAAAATAGAACTGGCATCCAATGTCTGTCTCTGCATTTCTGCCTGTACTAATGCCATTCAAAAATGAGATGAAACAATATCAATAAGCACAAATAATCAAACCATAATACAAAATCTTTTAATGGTACAACCATACAGACGGGGAGAATTTTTCAGCTATAACTATAAGGAGCAGAGAAATGCAACTTTAAATTCTTTGCCTGAACTCATGGAGCCCAGCATTGAAAACAAGAAGGATCTATAAGAAAGTACCCCTATCCTCTTCTGGAGGATCGGGAGGAGTTGGTGGTGTGACAGGAGAAGTTTGCTTGGTCCATAACATAAATGCCAAAAGCCAATGATAAGGCTTTTAAAACTATCTTTACTTCAACACAGAGAAAGAACCACAAAAACCTAAAATTCACGGAGGATCTTCGTTTATTCGCACACCAAAAAAAAGAGAGAGAGAGAAAGGAAAAGACCAAAAATATAACAAATTGTCAGCTAACTCATGACTCTGCCATAAATAATCAGAGTACAAAAGTGCAGCAGAAATTTAAGCGAGTGAAGCTCACAATATATTTGTTGATCACCTAGAGGCATTATGAAAGCAACAGCTACCCTATGAGCCATGCAGTACCACATAAACTTAAAGTTGCTGAAAAATTTCTCCAAGACCACATACAAATTACCGGCACAAGAATTATGACTCCCTAACTATTTCACAACAAAAAAGATCCTCAGCTTCACGAAGAAGATGTGTTAGTAACTTAGTATACACCCATAGTGGATGATCCGTCCATATAAGCACAACTTTACAACCCAACAACCATGGCACAACCAATTTATAGGAACACCACTTAAAATCATTAATTTCATGGCTTTCTAAAATATTGTCATGAAACTTCAGTTTCTTCCCTGGAGACATAATCAAATAAGGACCAAGTTTGAATAAAAAATGCAACAGTACCTCCAAGCATACCTAGATAACAAGGTCTGGCAGCCTAGAGATTAACAGACCAGATAAGACAGCCTCCCTCCCGCGGCCAATACATGTGCACCCAAACAGGCAAACAAAAGAAGAAAAAAATACACATTTTAATATCACATGAGCAGCGAATTGAAAAAGCCAAGCATCAAGATACATTAAGCCTATTTCTCATCTTTCAGATTAAACTAATATAACTAACTGAAAGAACTTGGTCAGCAAAAAATCGTACACAAAAAGGCTCACAACTCTAAGATAATACACAACAAGTTCTAGCAGCTCCAAGCTCTAATTTACGATAATAGTCATAAAACCTAAAAATTAACAGAATTAGAAAGCTCAACTCGTTAAGCAAACACATTTGAGTTTTTTAATAAAGTTACTCATAATCTTTGCACAAATAGAAGTTTTGCATCAAATGACGTTTATAGGGAGTAGGATAGAAGGATCTATATCTACTTCCTGGAACCATAGTAATACTTGACTTACTTCTTTAAGTCCTGAAACCACAGAATATCAGCACCAACACAAAACAGAAAGAACGCCACTGCATACAAGTAGCTGAAGGAAGGACATCACCAAAGGTTAATAATTGCGCCTGTAGTCCTATAAAAGACTTGGAAAATAGATGCATAACAGCATATAAGAGATCATTCAGAAGGTCCGCGTCTACGTTTCCCATAATTGATGTCTCTTGATCTAGACCTATGATTTTCCTCCTGAGCTGCTCGGGATTTGCTACGGGATCTTGAAGAAGACTGTCCACGGTCATACTCTTCCTCATGCTCTGATTCACGCTCCTTTTGACGATAGTCCCGGTAACCATCCCTTTCTTCCCTGTATCTGTGCTCCTTATCATGCCTATCTCTGTCATGTTCTCTTTCATCACGATGCCGCCTGTCAGAGGTGCCTGACCAGTCACGCTCAGAACCCCGTTCCTTTTCCTTGGACATAGCACTTGACATGGCTCTTTTATCATGGCTAACCTCTCCATAGCCATACTCTGATGCATTATCTTCACCCCCATAACTGGACTCTCTAGTTCTACTGCCATGTTCTTCTCCTTCCCATTCGCCCCCGCTTGTGTCAGTCCACATTCCTGGATGAGGCCCATCCATCCCAGTTGTACCCATCATTCCCATTCCATTTACAGCCATTCCTCGATCAAAGAATGCAGGGTTGACATGAGGAGCCACTCCAGGAAGGCCCATATGATTAACAGCAGGAAATGGAGGCATCATCCCCGGAAATGCAGGACCTGAAAATCCTCCATAACCAGCTCCTCGACCCATAAAACTAGGATCAAAACCAGGACCCATCATGCCCCAGGGATGCATTAGACCTGCAGGAGGACCACCAAATGCTGGACCTGCAAGTCCTTGTCCAAAAGCTCCACCAGCACCATTGCCAGCTCCAGGATTCACCATCATATTCTTCGATCCCATGGCTCCTCTTCCCCTCACTGGTCCACCCCCAGGTCCTCTGTTAGGCATCCCCGGCCCTCCACGCCCCCAACTACCTCTTCCAAAATTCCTCCCAGCATCTCCAGGGGTGTAATTTGGCCCACCTCTACCAACTCCCTCATTCATGGGTCTCCGCCCCTGTGGTTGAGACTGCACCTGGTTTTGAGTTTTGTTCACATATGAGGAACCCATCTGTTTTATAGTTTGTGCAGTTGCAAATGCGACAACACAGGGTCGCCCATTGAAATTATAACCATTCATTCCTTCTTTGCAAGCAGCTGCAGAAGCTGGGTCAAAAAACTCAACTTGACAATAGCCTTTAGACTTGCCACTAGCTCTCTCATCAAAGAATTTGATCTCCTTTACATCCCCATATTGAGTTAGCACACTCTCAAACTCAGCATCAGTAGTCCACCAGTGCAATTCTCCAACAAAGAGCATGGTGTTACCATTCTCCAGAGATGGCCTAAAAGGAGTCTCACTAATAACTGGATTATTGATGTTAACATTCCCACTTGAGTTCAATTAATTAGTTGGCATGTGCTGAACAACTCTTGGTCCAGCCACAGCAGAATTCACCAATGGTGTAGCTTCACTGGCATATATTTCTGGCATAGCCATAGGATCAACACCAATTTTATGGGGCATTGGCATGGATCCTTGGTAACCAGAGTTCCCCACTTGAGAATTGAGATTCATGGTAAGTGCTGAAGGCCTTGCTTTTTGTGCAGCATCACCAGGTCGTTCAATTTCCCTTTCAACTAAAGACCCATCCTTTTGCTGGGGAAATTGGACTTCAGTGCCAGCATACTTCTCTTCTGTTGCAATACCAGGGATTTTCGCCTCCTCTGATCCTAAACCACCAGCCCTTGAGGCAGAAAAACTATCTTTCTGAACTTGAAAACTCCCATTTCCCGCATCAACAGAAGGAACTGGAACCTCTGACCACTGCAGCTGTAGGAAACCTTCCCCAATGTTAACATCATTGTAAAGATCATCATATTCATCATCTTCACCCAGCATTTCATCCTCTGCCAGTGCAGGATTTTTCCCACTTCCATGGTACTGCATCTTGTGGCTTTCTCCATATTCCTCATCACCATAGTCCAACTGCTCATCTGCTGTTGGATCCATTGAAGGTAACTGAGACTATAAATTAGGAAACTCCGCCTGATTTTTAAAGGAATGAAGATGATAGTTAAGTTCATTGCTGTACATATTAAGAAACAAGAAACTTGAATTTCCAACTGCAGCAAATATACACAAATCTTAATACATATGGTCATTAATGTTAAAGAGGATGAGAAACAGTCCGTTCTTTATTATTTTTAAAAAATTTATAAACCCCCACACCAAACCCCCAACTCCCTACTCCCCAGGAGCCAACAGTAGCTTTTTTCAAGTTCCCACTTTGGTCATTTAAACTCCCAATCTTTTGGTTTAAGGAGGAAGGGCTCCCACTTGACCAACCATCTTTAATATAAGATGACTATTTAAGTTGATAGAAGAATAAGATCTTAATGTATTGAACAAAATGTGAAAGCAAAAGACCATAAACTTTAACTATAATCTACAGCAAAACAGAAAAAAAAAACTAGAACACAAATTCTGAGTAGGCAATTAACTTAGCATAGAATAACTACAAATAGATTTCCACTTTCAACAAACAAAAAAGAGAGAAATCAAAGTTTAAGCATCTTCAAGCAAGGCATATTGAGATCTGACGTTATACAAGTAACAACAGCACATAGATCTTTACAAACACGCACATCAGAGTACAAATTAAATTATATCTCAGCAGTAAAATGGATACCCACCTACATACATCCGTAAAGTCGCAAAAAAGGGGAAATTTTATACATCATGTAATGGAAACACCAAAGAAATAAAATTATATTCAATACCCAGATCACAAAAAGCAATCTTGTTCAATACCCATATCACAATTTCAAATAAATACGCAGAAAATCCCGAACAACATGTATATAGGCAAGGGTATCCGATTGTATGTATCAGTCAACAGATTACAACAAAGATACGGGCAAGGATTGCAATTCACCATTGGAAAATTGAAAAACTGAGTTTCCAAATCGAAAGGAAAATTGTGCAAAACAGAGAAACCAAAAGATAATTATCGATAGAAAATTGGGGAAAACAGAAAATGAAACAAGAAGAGTCCTTTTCTTACTTGAGCTTCTCCTCTCAGTTGTAGAGGTTAATTTTCAACTCTGCCCCAATCTCTCTCTCTCTACACTTCTGCGTTTCGTTCTTCAATGGTTTGATTTGGTAGTCTTCGTCAATGACTGGCTAATTTTTGGAATGGTGAATTGGTTAAGGTTAAAATTATATCTGCTTTGGATATTAAATATAATTACTTTGATTTAATGACATGGTTAAACGAAATTAGTTTTATTGTCTTATTAGTTAAAAATAATATCTACCTTTTTCCCCCTTAAATTTAGGGTGGGCTGCTGGCTCCTTTAATTAATTAATAAAAACTAAAAATAAAAAGATCCATAATACAAAAGAAAAACACAAATACTCCTTTAGTATAAGAAAATAAGTAACACATCTTAATATTGGAGTCTTAAATTAAAATCATATACTAAAATACCTTTTTATCTTATAATCTTAAATATGTCATTTGAAAAATTAAAATTAATATCTTGTCAAAAAGGAAAAGACGGACATGAAAACTCACCCGAGCTCCTCGATCAGGTCAAAAAAAATGCGAACATGAAAACTCACCGAAGCTCCTTGTTCGGGTTAAATCAGCAATGGACCTATGTCTTCATTCTCAGCTAGAAAGGAATACAATATACAAGAAGAGCTCAAGGACAAGATGATTTGATTTGTTGATCTGAATTATGAACGGTGAGCTTAAAGGTTAAGTATTCTTTTATCGCTCGTAAATCACTGAATCTAATCTTCAACTTGATTGTTGGTAAAATTTGTATATATTTGCTTGTATTTTGTATATCCTAGCTTAATGACTTCTTGATTGGCCACTATCATAGAGTCGTCCATCTTTGTAATTTATTGAAGATAATATAATTAATGTGATAAGTCTTCTTTCTCCTTATGCATTTGGTTATTTTTCATTCCCACAATTCTCAGGTCATTTTAGTAGTAATAGCTTAAATAGAGTTCTGAATTTGATGAAATATTTTACTTTCTATCGATCTTTAATCATTGGCAGAATTGAACTAAATACAAATCTATTTTTGTTGTTGTCAAAAATTCTTTTAAACTTCTAATTCTAGGTACATTCTTGTCCTAGACCCAAATTACTTCTTTATTTTACCAAAGTAGATATCATACTCTCTATATTCTTCATTTTATCTCAATGATTTACCTCCCAAGTTCACAAAGAGAATATTCATTTATTTTAATGGTAGCTAAGCATCAACATAATAATCATGAGAATATAAGAATAATTACTATTGATAAAAAAATTATCCATTAAACCGTTCACTAACAACCATGCTATGCTATGAACGTAATCCCGAAATAAGAACGGTTAACTGTTAATGTTCTGATTGAAAATCATAAAACAATATATTATTCATACAAAATATTGTTGATAGAATTAAATAAAATAAAAATCTAATAGTAGAAACTCCCTTCTACGTAATACTTGCTAAAAAATGATCAACAACTCTTAAAAAACGTCTAAGGGTTATATTAATAGTAACAAAAACTCACCCTTAACTCTTGTTGGGCTCAAACTTGAACTTACATAAAATTCTTTCGATAAATTACTTATATACACATGTTTAATTTTCTTATTCTCTATTTTCCCCTATCTTTTCAAAATATTACTTAAATTTCTTCTTTCTCCTAATTTTAAAAACTATTAGATACATAAAAGTAATCAGCCAAACCCACATTCGCCACTCCCTTTCTCACTCCTATTTTCTCTCCCTAAATTCACTCCAAATTCTTAGTAGTTACAAAATTCATATCCGCATTTAATTTTCAAAAAAATTAAACTAATCAAACATTAAAAAAATAAATAATAATTATAATTTCAAATTTTGTTCCTTTTTAATCTAACCAAAAATGAAATTTAATCTAACCAAAAATAAAATTAAAAGAGGAGTATTTCCTCTTTAATGATCCTTATACGGCTAAATGGGTATGTTAAACATACTTCCTTAATTAACTTTAGGCTGATCATACAATTTTTTTAAGAATGCAAGGTCGATGAAGCCAAGCCATTAGCGTAAAAAATAAGTCACTGGTTTTTGCAATTATTTGTGTAATAAATATTTTTATTACTCATAGTAATCTTTGATCGTAACGTAGTAATAACTCAATTATAAAAATTATAAATTTAAGTAAAAAATTACTGGAGATATAATTAATTCCACGATTTTTTTCTCCTCTTTCAAGTCATAAATTTCTCCACAGTTATCTAACATTAACTAGAATTTTGATTTAACCTTGTTTCTTAATTAATGTGCAATTTTTGTTTCAACATTACGATACATTAATATTAGTGTATCATGTTTAAATTTTAATTTTGATACATAACTCTAATTAGTTTGATACTCGATACAAAATTTTTATCACATGTATTATTTATCACGTATCTAGATGTGGTTATGCATATTCTACTATATTCAAGTTTAGAAGGATATGTATTTGTACAAATCATATGTGTGATACATAAACTTTGTGTTATGTATAGCACAACAAAAAAATATGCTATTTAGAACATTTATCTTTTCCTTATTTCATTCCACAAATTTCTCCTTCTTTTTAGTCACAAAATCTTGATAGTTATTTTCTCATTTATGTTTGAACTTCAGAATTAGTCTCTTTTTTGTAGGTTAAGAATATTCATAGATAAAAAAGTTTTAAAAAAATAATTATAAGTCTTTTATATATTTTAAAATACTCCAAAATGTATTAGATATCAGATGACATCATTTAACAAGTAGACGACATTATTGGCTTTACAAAGAGGTAAATTTCTGTTTTACCTATCTTAAATTACAATGATATTATCAAAGAATAATCAACGGACTCTCTATGAGAAACTCTTTATAGCCCTTTGTGTACTTAACCACAATGTAAAATTTTGATTTTACAATGAATAAGAAGTTCTTTATAGAGATCTCTTCTTTATATCGATACAGATTGAAATTTATCAAAACAAAGAGATGAACAAGTCTTTCCTAGACTCGATTTCATAATATATGTGGGATTTTTAGATGAAATCGATTTAAAAAATTAGCATAGTATAATAGTATCTTATGTCAAATCTATAGGATTTTTGGGCAATTGAAAGACTCATCAATTTTGAGTCATATTTCACACTCCTACTTTTGCTTATATCAAGGCTCAATTTTAGCTGAGTCTACTATCCAGGTACGAGCATAGTATCATATTAAAAAATTTAATTTATTGTATTGATTCTCAATTGTTAAAAGAACTAGTATTATATCATTAACATACTAAATTAATTCGGTGTTTTATAGTTTGAATTTGTTACAATTATCGATGATAGTTCGACTACAACGTCAACTTATATAATAAAGAATAATGGCTTCGACTTTTTTTAAAAAAATCTCAATTATATTATACTACACTTTACCCGTGTATATTCAAAAGAATATACAAACTATTAGCTTTATTATTAAACTACACGAAATTCAGACATTTCCATTAAAATAGGGTAGTCCAAATGTCATTCCGCTGTTAGAGATGTTATGTATAATTTGGTACTAATAACATATTATTGTATATGTTTATTTTAGTAATAATATATATGAATTGTATATAAAACTAAATACTTGGGTATAGTCTTCAACGTTTTTTCTATAAATATCAAAATTTAATACTGAAATTGCGGTATCAAAAGTTTCAGTTTCAATATATGGTAATTTGGTATCTACCAAGTGTGGACACCCCTAGTTTTTACTGAATCATTTTTTGGGAAAAAACAACTACTTTTGAACCGTCACAACTAAGAAATAGTCCCAAGTTCCAGTTGAATGATACTGAAACTTTCCTTGTGATATAAAAATGTCTAGCTGACCAAGCACCCTAGAGAGAGCTATTATACACATTAAAATAGATAGTATCAAATTGTGAAGGAAAATGTCAAAACTCAGAAACCTAGTTGCTAGAAAAGCCATGTAACATGTACCTCTCCATAAGAAATGAAGAGCAGGCTTAACAGGCAAACTCTTCGATTACTGGAGAAGGATCACCTGTATGCCCAAATATATCAGAGATACCTTCCCAATTATGTTTCTCCTTTGCTTCCCAATATCCACCCACATAACGATAACAACCATCCTCATCCTTGCTAAACCATCTTGGTCTCCAACCCCTCTCCTGTAGTTTCCTTGCCTGCACACCAGCAGTTATAACTTGGTTAATCAGTGGACTTCAGAATCAGCATGTCTTTAAAGATGAAAATCAACAGGTTGAAGAAACTAATGTGTTTAGGTAGGATAACTAGAACAAAAGCTCATCATCATGGTCAACAGAAGCTAATAGAAAGAATAAAATGTAGTGTAGTTGATATGCATTATAGTAAGCAAACTCTTAAAAAGTCATCAAAAGTTGTAGAATCTCGTGTCTAATTGTGTATCCCACCGTTCCTCTTTCCCCCACTCCCTCCGCCCAATAGAAAAGTGATACATGTGGACAAATTTGGCATCACCATCCTCAAAACCTTTGTTGTTGGTATCCCAGATGTAGGTTATGGGCCTTCAAAGTCCCTTCAATTCCACTTGGATTTCTATCTGCTTTCGTAGCCATTTGAGATAACAGAAGTTATCACGTATTGCACTGTGGCTTTTTGCACAGCACCTTCTTTCATTTTTTTTAATGTTTGTGGTCTTCAGGCCAGCTTTCATGCAACTTGAATATTCCACCAAGTACTTGCCACCTCGCACCAGATAGCTCTGCCACCAAGGCTTAGGATCTTAGGAAGGGTTTTTTTTTGCTTTTGCTGGGTTTTGAACCTGAGGCATGGTTTCCTCCCACTTCATTGACCGTTAGGTCACACACTATTGGGTGTAGTTCTTTGCACAGTTCTTAATAAAGACAGTAAGAATAGTGGCTCAATCAGATAGAAAACAGTGCATCACTCATATCTCAACTTTCAAGTTAGATCAAAGCAAATAAATATCAGTATTGTGAACATGGATGACATTTTAGACACTAAAGACCATCATATGATCCATTTCTACATGTATAAAAGAAGCAGGCTTTTGCTAGAGGAAAGTTGCATTTTGAATTACATGGTTGCCAGATTGTTCACCTTTTTCTTCATCACATTTTTATGCATGAAACCAATAAAAGCAGTGCAAGGCCCAAACTACATAAAGAAAAAATGAAGGAGTACCTGTCTCTGCAACTGTTCAAGCCTAAGCTTCTCTGCATTAGCCAGCTCATACTCCCCATTCTCTAAGTGGCGCTGATCAGGCCTCAGCCTTGAGTCAGTTGGTGGAAGCTTCTCTCTTAACCCAGGTGTCAATTCATTTAAAGATATTGCAAAAGGTGTGAGGTTGTATCTTGTTTTGGGAGTAGATTTGTCCCTCTCCCACAACAATATGGCTTCAGTCATGGGATCATAGCCCTTTGGCTTTGTAGTTGGATCTCCCAACACATAATACATTGCTTCATCCCACTTCCCCAATAACATGGCCACTTTTTCTCCTGTCCTGTTGTCTTGCACAAATCCATGAACCTTTTTTTTCACAGAAGATAGTGTTAATCTTTTGATTTGGTTGAAGTAGAATCATATGCTCCTCCATTCAAATTGAAATGGACTAATTACTTTTCACGATTTAAACGAAACTGACTGTTAAGATTTAAAGTACTAAGATTACAAAATGTGCAGCAGCTCATCCGTTCAATGCTACTAATATAATCTGAAATGATAGAAAGTTCTGTACTTGTACGCAGTGAATATCTGACTACTTTTTTTGGATTTTCTAGGTAGATAGCTTATAAGGTTTATTTTTCCACACCAACACCAAAAGAATAGATAAAATCTAATAGTAACAAATATTACCTGATGAGGATTTCGATCAATAATAGACTGCTCCTTGAATTTGAGCTTGCATGAATATTTACCACTGCCTTTGATCCGCATAGCGCCATAATGGTCACAATAGATTTTACCAATTATTATGTTGTATATAGAAGTAGTAACCTTGCTCCACTGAAATGTCTCACCATCTTCAAATTGCAGGGTTAGAACCCCCACAGGATCAAGTTGGATTGAGCGTCCCCAAAACTTCCCTTTGAGATTAGAATCTGCCCAGAATTTCCACCCTCTGCCCTCACAGTGGCAAGCAACAACCATGGGGTGATGACTAACCTGAAATTCATGCACACAAGATCAGGTATCGAAAAGGACAGGCAACAGAGATATGTACCATCTAGTATGTTAGTTGTAACAGAAACAGAAGAGTTTTATAAGAGAATTTTTTCACAGATCAATCTTTAGTCGTTTCACAAATAAAAGTCCTACTTTTTCAGAAAAGAAGTGTAGACCCTTGTCAGGATAATCTGCCTCGTAGGTTTCACCAAGGAGAGGATTAAAAGGTTTGCATTGTCTGCCCTGAGTCGATGCATAACCAGATACAGCAAAAGCTGCAATCTTAAGGATTCTCATCAGATCATCTCCCTGCAGAGAATAATTCTGAAGCTCAATTACTTTGAATAAAAACTTACTAAAGATGCAAGACAAAAATGATCCAGGCAAAACCAATGTTAACCATGTTTATCAACACAAGTAATTTCAGGGACAAAATGTATGTGAGAATTTAAATACAAAAACTAAAAAAATCTGTACACACCACTAATTTCAAGACAATAGCAATGTGACACTCATGATTCACAACAGAACTTTTTTTTGTGAATGAGAAGACAATCATTGGGACCAATAACAGCCTTCAATACTGGGGGATAATGGGCCAGCCCCTCTACTCCTCTCCGCTTAAATACCACGCTTAGTTTGCATGGCGCAGGGCTCAAACCTGCGATCTGAATCACAAGTCCTTCAATCTTTGCCACTTGAACTGAAGCCCAGGGGGCACAACAAACACTATCTAAAACAAAAATAAATAGAAAATGGCGACAAATAAGGAGCAAGCAGAATATTTAACTTATAGGTGGTTAGCGGACAAACTTATAGTATCTAATTCCTATATCGGATGGCAACCAAATATTTGGAACCTTCAAGGTTAGAATTGAAGATATGCTGTAAAAACACATTATCGTTGTCCCTTTTACAAGTCCAGTAGGGTTTTACAGAACAACTTAGATGAAAAGTGGATCAATTCACAATACTTTACAGGAAAAGATCCAATCACTCAATAATAAGCTTGCTACTCAAAAAAACTGTGCAGTTGCACACTTGTAACAATTTTCTTGAAGGAATAGCCAAGATCACATCAAAAAGCAAAATATTTAGCACTTAGATAGAAAATACTGCTAACGGCATACACAGTTCATCAAAAGGTTCAACTGATAGACTATTGTGCACAGTATTGCAAACCATAAGATTGCAAGACAAGTGAAAATAACCAACTGAAACAGATCTTCGTAAACTAGATCAGAAGTTTCATCTTGATAGCAAATCAAGCATTTCTAAAAAAAGTTAGCCACCAGAAAAAGCAATAAAAGAGAGAGAGAGAGAGAGTGACCTGCTTTCCCCACTCCAGTGCTTGATCAACCAGGTGTGAGTACTCCAAATCTTCAAAGCATTTCTGCAGTGAAGATAGTGGCTCATTGAAGTACACAGGAAGGCACACACCAGACAGATCTTTCCCAATATTATCCTTGATTATTGACCACAAACCAACCGGCTTATCTTTTTCCTTTGGTTCTGGTAGATTATCCCTTCTTTTGATATAGGGATAACTGATTGTCTTTACTTCCATCTCCTCCCTTGTATGACCAGTAATGGTCACATTCTCAGAAGTTAATGAGCTACAAGCATTTCCAATACCCTCTCTACTGCGATAAGAAGCACTTCTAAGAGATTCAGCAGACAGAAAATCATTAGTATCAAAAAATGCACCATCTTCTTCATCTGTTTCAGCATCTCCTCCATATCGGCTTTCATTGTCAGCATCAGAGTCACTAGCACTACCTTCAGACATAATGGAATAAAAATCTGCAACATTCACAAAGATATTATGAATTATTGAATCTTACTATAAACTAATAAGTGAAAATTTCAATCTAGTTGAAAGGAAATGTGACAAAGTTCAAAAAATGTTAGTAACTGCTCTTTAGCAACAAACTTTTAGAAACCCTTCTCAGCTGTAACAAGAGAGAGACTTTTTCGTTTGTACACAACTTATAATTTACAGCAAGGTCTAGTTTGAAATGGTTTTCTATAAGCTGCAATGTACAAAACTGTGACAACCACTGTGCAACCTAAGAAGGGACAAGGAGATTAAGCAGAAGGTTTTAGAATAGCTAAAAACCAATTTATCATTCCCAATAACACAGGCGCCAGTGACGGTTTTTTGCACTTCCCCATCCTTGGTGACTCAAACCCCAACCACATGGTTGGAGGCATAGGGTCTCCTCCAAAGACAAATCTTCTGTTGTTTCAAGAAAATAAAAAGAGGGACCATTCTAACATCAACTTTCCTGATTATAACATAACAAACATTTTGATTTATTCCAGATCCCAAAAAGATCACCTTCAATATAACATGGCATGTTAACTGAAATTGAACTACATAGAATTTTGGACTACGCAATGCACATAAGGGCCTTAATGTTCCCAAATTTAAAGGTTATAGGATAATCAATCATCATCAGGAGGCTCCCGACCATGTAAACAAATCATTCTCAAAGACCAAAAGCTACTGGGAACATACTGTATCAGATCTTTACAATTTTCAACACTACTGATATAAGAAAAATTGGACAATATCTGATCTAAGGTATATTAAAAGAGTGGGAGGATAGGAACCAACCACTAAATCTTCGACCTTGCCCACAACATGAATCTCGTTCTTTTGTTTCATCAACAACAGTCGTTTCCAGCTCAATTTTATCCGTCTGCAAGAGAAAGTGAGATCTCGCTAAGAAGTAGTACCTTAATGTTCAAGTTGCAAATACATTAAGAATCCCAAGTCAATGGAAAATTAAGTAGCAATTGAAACTCAGCGCTCAAAACAAGAAAGCAGGAAATGAATCAGACATCAGTAGAACATAACTATGTCTGACAAGCCCATACATCAAGGGACAATCACAGTTTCACAGGTAGACTTATCTTTCTTACTTGATGCTAAAATAAACCCCGTACTTCTTTCTCTCCTAAATCACATGGATTTTCTTTGTGGTCTAACAAGCTGAGGAGAGGACTGTTGGACAAAAACTTGGCGGCAAACAAACTTGAAGAGCATTGCAATACCGTTCAGTAAACAGCAACCAAACCACCTTCTCCGGACAAGTTTAGACTTTGATTTAAGGGGCATAATAGTGAAGAGATACCCTATTGGCCAAAGAATTCAAAAATGGCATCGACTCCATTGCTGGAAACCATGTAGCTCAGAATCTTATAGACATTCTTATGTTTTCTTGAACCCAGAAAGTCTAGGCTTGAAAATAGAAACTAAGAGACTCTTGCTAGGAAACTTGGGGCGTGAATAGAAAGAACAGACAAATGCCAAAATGATAACAAAAGTAATTCACTAAAGGAAATTTCAAGCATAAAAAGAAAACACAGACCAACATTAAAACTTTCGTCACCTCTTAAGATTATAGATTTAAAAAGTTTAAATTACCTCTAGTTGTCTTAGAGTGTCCAGAAGCATGACATGCTTAAGTTGAAGAGCCTTCATCTGATTTTGTAGCTCAGCAACCTCATGTAGCATGATAGATTCACAATCTTTTATCACTGCCTCACCCATTCCTTCCTGCACCAATCTTGATCGTAGCTTCTCTGTTGAAACAATAAAATCTTCTGAAGATGCAAAATCACCACTTGACAACAGCCTAGGGAACTGATCTTTAGCAACCCCAAGAGCCTCAATCCATGTGGTCCTATCTTCTCTTGATTGACATCGCAAATGGAGTGTCTTTGTTCCCGTGAATATAGAAAGCCTTTTGTCATCTGACTTGCTTGCCCGAACTGACGAGACCTGTATGATATGTTGTTGTATTTTTCTAGTTGATCAGAATATATGACCACAATCTACCACAAGTAGAAGTAAGGAAACAGATACGGAGGCATACTTCCAGAATCTGTACAGAGTAATTTATTAATTGCATTAAGGATGCTTGAAAATTAAAAGAATCAACTATGGAAGAGTGAACCAGAATATTCTTTTAGAAACTAGAGGAACCAGACAGATATGGCAGACCAGCGACCAGAAGTAAATCATTGTGATGATGTCATCTGAGATGATTTCTTCACTTCTCATATGTTGGATAAGAACATACTCCAGTAGTAATGAAAGCATGCAATAATTTCCTCAGAAAAAATGCCTTAGACATTTGTTGTAGGACTGTTCTCTTAAGATGATCATCCTTCATTTCCATCATTCGGCATGTACTTTTCCAGTAGAAGATTTAATTTACTCAATCAATACACTATTATTGGAACATATTATGTTGTTTTATCTCCTACGAGGCATAAGCATGATAAATTTTACAAACTTTTTTCTTCTGATCTTAGGATACCTAAGCCATAATATATATGAACAGGAGCATATATTAAGACAAATGTCCTTGATCTGTATCTTGTTAGTGCATTTCTGCACATTTTTGTCCTATGTCAAAACTCTTTGACACTACTTTCCTGTCTACACACTGATAAATCAAAGTTTGCATTTTTAAGACGGTCAACACAATCCATTAATCGATGCATTGCATGAGTTGCTCAACTACTTTATTTCGGATAACATTCCATTAATGCCGGGAAAAGCTTACTCATATATCACAAACTAACTTGCAATCAAGACAAAACTAAACAGTAAACAAACCTTCAAATGTATTTCCCCAAACGGCTTCCACTTGTTAGATCCATTCAGTCGATTATTGTTCACATTAGCCTTCCTCATATACCTCCAAGACTCATCCCCAATAACCTTCAACCCCTTTTCTTTCCCTGGACTCATAGCAATTTTATCCGGTCCATGAACTTTGTAATACGACAACACCCCATCTTCAAGCACAAACCATCTCGCACGCCATCCTTTACCATAGTTCACCCATTTATATAACACTCCAGCTACACTAACACTGCCTTTAAATTCTTTCGAATCATTCCCATTTTCCTCATTTTCATTCACCAAACCCAAATCCGAATCCGTATTCACTTGTGCATTTGTAAAACTCTGCCTCAAGCTGAAACTCACCGGCTTCACACCCACATTGTTATCAAACCCTAACTGACTTTGCGTCACGGATTGTGACTTCACCACCGCCGGATTTCCTTTATCACGGTCGATCGATACCGGCGCAATGCAACACAGTGGATTCATCTCCACACACAAAAAAAAATAACTCAAAAAAAATTAAAAACTAATTCATCTCAAACAACACAAATCCACCAATGCTGATGAAAAACAACAACGATCTCTACACAAACAAACACAACCACTGATCTGAGTCTCCTCCTTCTCTGAAACTTCAACGCAGAACAACCGATCGGAGATCGAATCGGCGATACAACCGGAACAGTTCTGATGTGACATAAGATCGAAAACCGATACGTAACAGCAAATATAAACTCCTTTTTTTTAATATAAATTAATATATTAATCAAATATAATTAATTCAAATTATAGGTGAAGAGTTGAAGAGCTTTTTACAGATCCATTAATGTCAGTGGTCAGCAATGGAGTGGGAAGAGTACAAGCATAAAGGGGGGAGGGTGCGTAGGTTAGTAGTAGAGGGTGCGTAGGTTAGTAGAGGGTGCAGTGGAAGGATATAAATGCATGGGGCTTTTAGTTTTTTTGGACTGCTTAGTGTAGATGTAATGATTGTGGAGACAACTAACATGCGCAGTGATTAACATTACTGGGACCCATTTTTTCCCAATATCTTCTTGTCAATTATTTTATTCTCTATCTTTTCTTCATGGTGTTGGATTTATGTTTTTGAATTTGACTTGAAAAATAATACAAGTATAATAATATTAATAATGTGGAAATTATTAAAAAGCTGTGGATGAGAAAAAATGTGAAAGTTGAATGGTATTCGATTTCAGAAATTTCATAAGTGGAGTCTACGGAGAGTAGGTTATACATATAATTTAGCATTATTTTATGGAGGTTGATAGATTGTTTTAAAAAATTATCGGTTCAAGTGCAATAAATTCAAGTACAAATAAAAAGAAAACAGTAAAAAATACATAATGTTATAACTGAAATACAAAAACAACAAATATTGATATATATCAAAAGGAAAAACTACAAGAATATATTCTCGAAAAGTAAGACGACACTTCATTACCTACTAAATTTTTATTCGAATATACGACTTTCATGCTCTTTTATCTAGGTTCATGTGCTCGATAATCTAAAATTATGTCACGTTATGTCTAATTACCTATTCCTAATTTATTTATTTTTTTTGCCTACATCTACCTCTCTACATACCTATTATATGCAACACCTCACACCTCCTCATGAGTATCTATGAATCTCCTTTTTGCATGTATAAATAATGTAACCACGAAAATCACTTGGACGCTATTTTTAATATCCTCATTTCTAATTGTACCGCCCATATTTTATCAAACATTCATCTCATCATTCCAGAGCTTGTATCTTCTAAACATTAGAGTTTCTGACTGGTCAATGCATTGTCCAATTGTTATGACACATTGTGTGGATACCTACTCTATTCGTAACTAGATAACAGAAGTCTTACCATCCAACTAAAAGTATACCAAAAAAGAAATAGTTACTGGCCTCTTAATAAATAAACATACATTTTTTATGTCAAGATTATGAAAACTCATAACATTTACTTACAAGTAACAAATTAGATAAGAAAAAAGAGAAGTGCAAAAGTTGTTGATGGTTACTCGCGCTGAGACTTCAAGTCAACCTACAACATATTTACGTCCCACTAAAAATATAGAAAAAATAGTATCAATACATCACATATTGATAAGCATCATTAATTAATCAAAGTTGAATCACGCAATATAATACAGAATTCATAATGACAAGAGAAATGCAAAAGTTGTTGATGATTACTCGCGCTGAGACTTCAAGTCAACCTACAACATATTTACATCCCACTAAAAATATAAAAAAGATAGTATCAATACACCACATATTGATAAGCATCATTAATTAATCAAAGTTGAACCACGCAATATAATACAGAATTCATAATGACAATCATGAAGATTTTATACTTCCATAATCATCCTCATTCGCTTACATTTAATAGTCTAGCCAATAAAATTCATCAATTTACGAGACAAGTACATTCAATAATTTGCCACCTTATCTAAGCACCCACCCCACCCCCCCAACTCAAGATTATCTCATATGTCACACCATATCAAGTAAATTACAAGTCATAAAGCAGCAAATGAGTTATACTAGACTCCCAATGGAAGCAATTGTCTTAAAACTTGTATACACATCAACACCATTAAATCATATCAACATCAATTTATATCATACTATCGTGTTTGTACACACACTAAGGATCTTATTTATGTCCAATAGTCATGATCTTCAAGAGGCCAACTTGTTGAATGTATCGTATTAGTATGGTATCCAACTCTTTGAATACATGTAACATTTCGTCTGAAAGCTCATTGTAACGACCTAACTGGTCATTTTTTAAAATTTTCATAAATTATCATTTTATCTCTCTCGATATTGACCTCAAATTATTTTTGATTAATTTTTGAAAGTTGATTTTTTGAGTTTTTAATAAAAAGTTGTGAATTTTGTAAGTTTGAGTTGAAAGGTTAAAGTTGTTAAAAAGTGATTTTCGATGTCTTTTGAAGTTTTGAGTATTGGAATAGAATTTCGTCAATTTCATTAGTTTTGAAATGTGTAAATTGGTCTATGCGAGTTATTGATTTAATATTTGAAATCTTTTTGAGAATTTGTGGTTCGAAGTTGAGAATTTGTGAATCTAGTGTGTTGGATTCGGGGAATAATTTTAGACCTAAGTGAGATCTTGGTTGAATCTTCAGAGCTCTCGAGCTTGATTTTTAGCCCTTTTAGGTGTTAAATTCATTTCTTGTAACTTTCACAAATTTCGATCAAGGAGACCTCAGATATGTATTTAGATAATTTCATTGAGTTTGAAACGTCGAGTATAGTCAAATTACATATATAATTTGCGTCTACGAAATTTCAAACAAATTTCGAGTATGTCTACGAAATTTCAAACAAATTTCGAGTATCCATTTGATGGTTTGTGTTTGGTTGTATTTTGTTTGTGTGTGTCGGCCTAACTTTTGTGAAGTTTTGTTCGCTTAAGTGCACTTCATAAAAGAGATTTGTTTTAAGCGAATAAAACTTTATTTTTGTGAGAGGCACAATTTTTGGAGTGTTCGCAAAAGAGAATGTGTGGTTCGCTTTGCTAATGTCTGCTTAAGCGAACATGGGTTAGCTTTTGCGACTTCGGAGGGGGGGGGGGAGGTTCAAACCTATAAATTTTGAAGTTGTAGCCTATTTTTTGTTTTTGAGCTTTGCAAAACTCTTGGAGGCTATTTTGAAAAGATTTCTTGTGCTTATCCATTTTGATAAGCCTTTGTAAATCTAAGTTTTCATTTATGAATTTTAACATTAAAACATGAGATTTGATTAACAAATGACAATAATTTTTAAGAACTTGAGTTCCAAACTAAAATAGTGATTATGAATTGATTTAAATGGTAAAGGAACTTAATGATTTATGATTGTGGACAATAACGAAGTCAGGATGTTCATGAAAGGGGTTCAAAGTATAAAGTAATAAACACATGAGATGTGACAGAATGATATTAATCTTAACTCGCTAAATTTAACTTGTCTTGTTATGTCGCGTTTAAGTTCTTCTTACTTTTTACCCTGCTCTATCGAGTTTTTTTTCAAATTCTTGTGCTCTTTTTTTCTTTAAGTTTTGCCGTGTTATATTTTATTTTGATTTTTTTAATAAGAAAATTCTGAATTAGTGCTCTTTCAATCATATGTTACTACTATATTAGAAGAGCGTTATTTCAACATACCTATGTCATCACATCTAAGGTTGTTTTTGTCGTTTCAATATTCAAATATAGCTAGATGTCTTGCTCTTGTGTCTTCAATGTACACATCATATTTAATTGTCTTGATTCTTTAAGATCTTACTTCATTGCTCACAAAATGTATCTTTTTTCTCAAGCATTCATTCTAGGTAATCATTCTCTATATTGTTTCTTTTGATTTTTTGCATCTCTTTGTTTTACTCAAACTAAAATTGCATTAAAAAATGTGCCCCAGTTTTATCTTTGGTTGACCAAATTTGATATGGCTGTGTTAAGATTTCCTTCTTTATTTTATTTGGGTTTGTTATTAAGGTTCAATTTTTCTTGTACTTTTCAACAATTTCAATCATTGTGCCTTCAATTTTTTCGTTGTTTTTCCTATTCTATTTTTCGTTTTTAATGGTTTATTTGTCTTGAACTCCTTATAGAAATCAAAAGTGGGAGCGTTTTATGGAGTTGCTATATCCAATTACTTTAACATGACATTTTTCCTTCAAAATTCAGTGGAAAGGTTTCTTTGTTATACTTCCCAACCTTTTCTTCTTAATTCCTTGGAGGGAAGTGATTAGTGAATTCGTCTTAGGTTCTGCAAGCTACATTTAAATGAAGTTTTGTGATAATTCTCTTCACTTTTGTGGCTTCATTTTCTTTAGATCAAGCAAAAACACTTTACTTGATGTGTTTCAAATTGAATATATACACTTAGATTTCATCTTTTATCTCAAATGTCTTAGGTGAGATTTGGTTTAAAATTTCAAAAAAAAATCCGTCTTTCTTTGTATTTGGTTGAAAACAGATCTTATAACAATCTAAAGGTCGTTCTGCGGAAGCTCTTTTTCGAACTTTCAAACCAAAAAATACCTCTTGTATTTTAATCTTCCATTACTTTACTGAATACCACATTTCTCTTACTTGTTTGGAGAAGCAAAAAGGTTACCATTGTGCTTCATATGTTTCACCTTTAGATTCTCATCTCTTAATATACCAAGTTAAATTGAACATTTAATATAGAACACAGTAATTATTTAGTTTATCTATCCAGTGTTTCTTTTTACATGATTTTCTATATACTATGTTTGTATGATTCATCATGGTAATAAGCTAGCATCTGTTGCAGTTTGATTTTTTATTTCATTGATATTGACGGGTGGAATATCATTTGTAACTTGTTTGGGATTGCAGGGGCTCAAAAATATTTTCTACCTTCGTATCGTTTATGAAGAGCAAGGATTCTAGTGATGGTACTGAATAGGCACTCCTTGATGAATTAAAGGCTTTGGAAGAGCATCTCAAGGTTCATGTATGTTGTTTTACATTGAATTGTCTGATATGTTTAACTTAAAAGTATGTGTCTCTAATTTTTACAATGATCTTAACTTCTTTTGGCTATGAATTTCATCAGGGACCATATGTCGATGGGAAGAATGTTTGTTCTGTTCATATGATCTTGGCTCCAAAACTGTACCATCTCGAGGTGGCTCTTGGACACTTTAAGAAGTGGAGTGTGCCTGAAAGCTTGAGTCACGTGCGTAATTACATGAATGTATGCACTCTGTTTCTCTTTGTGTCTTTGTGTGCGAGCATGATTGGTATCTGTTTTGTCTGTGAGTGTTGAGAACATCTTTGTGCTGGAGTAGTTTGTTTATGTCTTATCAGTGTGTTGAAATGTCACTAAAAATTAAATTCCGACAATTTATATTTAAAAAAAAATAACCACATTATCCGGCAATTAGGAAACAAAGATGAACTAAAAAGGCGTTGTCGAACTTACAATACAATTATGTCATCTTCTGAAGGGATTGACCTCTTTCGTGTGGCAATCTTGAGATTCAAAAGTGAGAAGGAACTTTATGTGTGCTATATAGTCATCACTAACCATATCCCTCATCTTTGCATTTCTTCAGCGGTCGCTCAAGCACCTATCTATCTTGTTCGTCCTCATATCTCTCTCTATAAATGCCTTCGCTATATTTTTCTTTTTTGTGGATCGATTGACTTATTTTCAGCTGTGGGATTATCTTTTGCAGTATCTTGAACCTAAATCATTAGATTTGTTATATTTGCGATGATTATATGGTTCCCAAAACATTCATTGAAGGAACTACCTATTATCTAAGCAAGTGCTTACAGTGAACAAATACGAAAGACTACTTCTTGTTATCCTTAACACAATATGCATTTTAAATGAAATGGTTACATAGTACATACTGAATCTAATATTAAATCTACATTGTTATGTTTTTCCTGTCTTTGTTTTACAATTTGCCAATCATTCGTCCTTCTGCATGTATGATTTAGACTAGTGGAGATTTTTCTTAATACTATGAAATATTGCTTTGCACACAGAGATTTGTGAGAATGCAAATAGTGTACATAGTATGAGCTTTCTTAATTGAACAGTGGCTACACGATGCATTGCTCAAAGTAGAAAACTTGTAGAACAAACATTAGTTGTCCAACGCACTGATTGTTTTTCGAATTTATGGATGTAGGATTTCTTGGGGTCAGGAGCCAATTTTCCAGTTGGAAATGTATCGTGTTTTTTGTTCTATTCGAGGCATGTTGCAGCTTTTGTCATTGCAGAGATGAAAATTGTCTTATTTATTTGACACATTGACCGTACAAATGGTGAGATTGTTGAGTAATGAGTACCAAGGATCACCACTCTATTGATTTGGCTGGTGGAGTTGGTGCTGGAATTTTGTTTGACTCTCTGCTGAAAAGTATGAGGAAAAAAATAAAAATAGAATTATTTGCTAAGAGTCCTGATGGCACCACTGATGGTGTATTATGACCATTAATTTAATATCTTCAACAGTCAAGAAACCTCTTGATATAGTGTTAGAATGCAATAAATTTCAATTTCATCAGGAAAATAATCAGTTACGAACGATGTGTGCATCATTAGTGACTTTCAACGACTTGCTATATAGTCACCATGTAAAAGTTATCTAACAAATAGGAATCCACAAATCACAAATTGTTAGCTCAAACATTCTACTACCCTGAGAATGCATAGACAAATGAATTATTATTGTTAGGCCCGTGCTTGCACGAGCTACCTCTTCCTAGTTATTATAGAAATCACCAAGATTTTTTGAAAGGGGTAAAAATTGACATATTTAAAAAATAAATAGATGACATTATCAATTTTTTAGTTCATTTGATTCAATTTACTAGGTTAATTATTTATAAAAAGGAAATGATCAATAAATCAAATAAGATTACTATAATTTTCATCTCCTTAGAAATTTTTTTTAAAAAATACAATGAAATTAAAGAAAGAAAGTTAAATTAAATAAAATTTGTTAAAAAAAATCTTCACAATTTTATATTTCTTAGTTTGGTTAAATTTATTTTATTTTATTTTATATAAATACTTTTCTAACTCAATTTAAAATTTAATAAAAATTTATTGTTACTTCAACTTTAGTACACAGAAAGAGAACTATGTAGAAACAAAATGAAAAATATAAATAAAAAGAATAAAAGAAATTTTTCAAAGAATGTGGCTAATAAATTTAAAGAAAGATAAATTGGAAAAGAAGAAATAGCATAAAAAGAAAGGGTAAACTTATATAAATATGCTAAATTAAGAGAAAATTCACTATTTATAGCAATAACATTTTCTTTCACTTGCTCACTTTTAATATATTTATAGTATAATTTTAATACATATTAAAAAGAATAATTTATTATTCTTATATAATATACGTTTTATTGATGGATAATACATTTATCACACACTTTTAGTACACTTATAATTCAATGTGTCAATTTCTAACTAAATAATCATAATATATTTTAAAACAATGTAATACATATATACTGCATACATAATTTACTTTTAATACATATTACAAATTTAATATATTGTTGTTATATATTGCTATAAAAAGTAATGAATGAAAAGTACGTTGAAATCAATAATTCTTTATTAAAAGATATCTATTTAAATAAATAAAAAAATACAAAGAAATAGCACAATACTAGTGAGGCCTTTTCATTTGTTTGGGAGCCCTTCTCGAAACTTCTCAGCATTTTTAAAGCAAAAAAAGGTGCAAAATACCTAAATCTATTGTTTTAATATAAAATTATAATATAGCATTAATAAGTTTTTAATCATATTATTTTTTAAAAAATTATAAAAATTAAATATAATAATTGAATATCAAATACATTAATATGTAGCTCGGATACATTAAATACTATCTCGGATACATTAATATGTAGCTCATATACATTAATTAATGGCTCGAATACATTAATATGTAGTTGAGATACATTAAAAACTAGCTCGGATACATAATATGTAGCTTGAATATATTAAATACTAGCTCAGATACATTAATATGCAGCTAAAATACATCAAAGAAATAAGGAATTTTGGAGATTTTAAAAAGTATTAGGGGATAGTGAAACATAAGGCGTATTTCCGTAATTTATTAAAAAAAAAGGTGAATAACTATTGCACAATGAGATTCGAACCCGGCCCTTCCCAGCAAAACTTGAACACGACCATTTTGTTATCCTTTCTCTTTAGTATTGAGGGGGTTCATTTTAATTAATATACTCATAAAATTAGAATTTGACCTTACATACACGTCGTAATTTAATTCATTAGCCAACAATAAGGCATTAATTAGGTTTACATGAACAACTTAAATTTTGAATAACTATATAATAGCTCATTAGAAGAGCCTTGCAAGCTTAGTACCTTGCGACTAATGCCAACATTTTCTTGATAATCAATGAAACATTTTGATTCATTACAACAAGTACAAATTCCATCAATACATTAGCATGACCAAGTGTCACATGCAATATTTATTTCTGTTGCCACATTTGAGGATTAAAAAATTGTTAGCATATCATTAAATAATTCATAGTTAATACAATTTTTTTTTAAATAGCACTGATATATAGTTTATATTGGCTCGTGAAAATCTTGTCAGAATATTTTTTAAAAAAATTAAATTTAATATACTATATATAATCATAAACAAGAAAAAAAAACACTATTAGATACTTAATAATATATTTTTAAAAAATATTATTAAGAATTGAGTGAATAGAGTTATGACCCTTTCCTTAGCTCGTTTAACTTGTACCAGTAATAAATCACAATATGAGTAAACCTTGTTATCATTATCATTAAAAAAAATAAAAAAATTAATCGACGTTCATAAAACTAATAGAGGGGCGAAGAAAGAGACTAACCAAATGGAAAGATCACGAAGATGACAATGAAAATAGTAATCATCGAAACCTTCATCATATTGTATTAAGAAAGTAGTAGTATATTTTTTACTTTGATGCACTTGTTATTGTGACAATATATATAGAAGTCCGAAGCTTAAAAGGTAAAAATATTTATAAAATTTTTTATCAATTTCTTTTTAACCAAAAGGGTAATCGCTATTGATGCATCGATTATGTTTTAACGCCGTTAAGTCTCAAAATCGCTGACTTATCAGCGATTTTATTCATATGACTTTTTTTTAAAAAAAAACGCTACTCATACAGCGTTTTTGATGAATTTTATTTTTTAAAAAGTTAAAATCACTTTTTATTATTAAAAATAAACTTTTATATTTTGGTAAATCGCTGCATAGCAAGCAATGCGTGATATGTGAAAATGTTCTTTTTGTCTTTTCAAAGAATGCTGCCTTGACAGCAATTATTTTTTTAAAATAATTTAAATCAGTATTTTTATAAAAAAGTTTTTTTTAATAAAACAAATCACTTTTGGTAAAAAAAAAAATTAAAATATAAATGTCAATTATTAAAGGGAAAAGAGTCAAATATGTTCCTAAACTATTTGAAAAGGTCTAGATATACCCTCCGTTTAAAGTTTGGTTCACTCATGCCCTCGCCGTCAAACTTTTGGTCCAAATATGCCCTTACGGGCGTTAGTTGTCATGTTGGACACATCCAACTCATTTTTCATTTTTTTAAATGCCACATGAAATTAACGTGTCATTTTAACCTTACCTCATGACATTTATACGAAAATGGAAAGATATTCGGACTCATAAACACCTAATTCAACCCATAAATCAACCCCCTTTAAAATAAATTATCCGACCGATTTTAAACATTTTTGTGTAATTTTTATTTTATTTTTGATAAATTCCGAAAATGAGTAATTGATTAATAAAAAAAATAGGAAGAATATGATTCACGCCAAAATTCACAAATAATTATAATAACCTTAAATTCAATTCAAACACTTTTTTAAAATTTTATATTTTTCGATAAATCTCGAAAATGGGTAATTGATTAATAAAAAATATGAAAAAATATAAACTTAACGCAAAAATTAAAAAATAAATACAGTAACCTTAAATTCAACAATTTCAATAATTTTTTTTATTTTTTTCGACTAATCCCAAAAATGAGTTTATTAACAAAAAATATGAAAAAATATAAAACTTACGCGAAAATTCGCAAATAAAAAATAGGAAAATGTTAAAAAAATATAAAATAAAAAAATTGTTGAAATTATTGAATTTAACGTTACTATATTTATTTGTGAATTTTCACGTAAATTTTTTAGTTTCATATTTTCCCCCTTTTAATTAATAAATTACTTATTTTCGGGATTTATCGGGAAAAAATAAAAAAATTAAAAAAATTGTAGAATGAAATGTTACTTTATTTATTTGTGAACTTTTGGCGTTAATTTATACTTTTTCATGCTTTTCATACTTTTTATTAATCAATTACTCATTTTCGAGATTTACCGAAAAAATAAAAAATTTAAAAAAATATTGAAATGTTAGATTTAAGGTTACTATATTTATTTGTGAATTTTTGGCATTAATTTTATATTTTTCTCATATTCTTCCTGTTTTTTTATTAGTCAATTACTCATTTTCGGAATTTATCAAAAAAATAAAAATTAAACAAAATTGTCGAAAATTGATTGGATAATATATTTAAAGGGGATTGATTTATGGGTCGGATTATGTGTTTATGAGTCCGAATATCTTTCCATTTTCATATAAATGTCATGTGGTAAGGTCAAAATGACATGACAATTTCCATATGGAATTTAAAGAAATGAAAAATGAGTTGGATATATTCAACATGACAACTAACGCCTAAAAGGACAAATTTGGATCAGAAAATGGACGGCGAGGGCATGAGTAAACCAAATTCTAAAAGAAGGGTACATCTAAACCTTTTCGAATAATTTAGGGATATATTTGACCCTTAACTCTTTTTTTAAAAAAAAGTCGTATTAAATGTTGGTGATTTTTCTTTCTTTATTTTGGTCAAAATAAAAATTGCATTACAATACTTGGTAAAAATTTCACTAAATGATCTTATTTATTATTTTTTTTATTTTATAAAATGGCTGCAATTGCAGCATTTTTAGCCTTTAAAAAAAAAAGAAAAAAATTCAACGGTTGGCAGCGATTTTCCAAAGAAGTTTTAACAATTTCCTACTAAAATTGTTGTTTAGGCAGCGACATAAAAAAATAATATATTTTTTTATAAAGACGTTGCAGTTGTAGCGATTTTACTTTTTTAAAAAGAAAAATCGCCAAAAACGCTGCATGAACAACGATTTTCTTTAAAAAAGGAAAAGACAATATGAACAAAATCATTGTATGTCAGCGATTTTGAACTTCAGTTAATGGCGTGAAAACAAAATCGTTGCATCAGTAGCGATTTTGCCCTTTTGATTAAAAAAAAATTGATGTACCCTTTAAAATTTTTGATAAACATTTTTACCAAGTCCATTAAGTTATTGTCAATCTTTCTAGTACACAAATAAGATCAAGTAAATGCATAAGAGTGATATAGTTATTTTCAATTTTGAACATTTGAATTATTATAAATTTTAGTCAAAGAATTTTTTGGTTTATGAAGTAGTAAATGAAAATTGACTAATATATGTAAAGCCTATTTTGAGATTTATGTCATCTTCTTATGAATCTTCTTGAGGTCTGCAAATAGATAAGATTAAGTTAATACATAATTGATACAATTATTTTCAGTTTTTAATTTCTTTTTATCTTATATTTTGATCAAATAATTTTTTCTAGTCTATGAAGTAGTAAATGAAAAATGACTAGCATACGTAAAGCCTACTTCAAAATTTATGTCATCTTCTTATGGATCTCCTTGAAGTAGTTTGATACATCATTTTAATGAATATATGATCGTGGCCTATACTTCAAATTAATTATTGTAAAGGATAAAATGAAAAAAAAAACAATACTTTTGACTAGAACTTTTAAAAAAACAGATAAATGACATGGTACGAATGAGCTACTTTTGTAACATATGATATATATTCTCTAATAATCTAGTCTAAGGGTATGTTTAAACAAAAAAAGAGTCAATATACACTTATACCATAGAAAATAGTTTAATTATACTCATCGTTATACTTTCAGTTCAAATATATCCTTCTAATTATACTTTCAATCAAAATATATTCATTAAATAATTCTTTTGTATTAATTTATTTTTATCTTTAATCGAAAAATATGTTGGAGCTTAAACACAAATAATTTATCCCAAATTTTAAATATATCATTTAATTTGTAAACCTTCTTCAATATTTAATATTTTACTAGAGAAGCAAAGTCAAGTCCAATACTATTTTGATTCTCAATCCAAACTCTATTTATGCTCGACGAGAAGGAGGTGTTTGGTCAACACTCTAGTTAGGTATTACATGAAAAGATTTTTTGGTCCCTCACTTATTGACTGGAGAATTGTACGACCGAAATTGATGGTTCGTGCAAGCACCTACTGTAACACCTAAATAGAAGAAGCCTTGCCTCTCAATTTAAAATTGATAAATCAAAGAAATAAATAAAAATCAATAAATCAACTTAATTAATTATGAAAATCAATTGTCAAACTTAACAAACACATTGTCTTTGGAAATATTCACACCCCTCTCTAGGTACTAGTCTAAACAGGTATAGAAGCTCCTAAAAGGTATAAATAATGAAAAAACAAGACACGTCTTCCACTATGAAAAAAAGAAAAATAGAAGCCGTTAGAGATTATTGTTATCTCATTATAACAAAAATAACTTTCAGCGGTATTAAATATTGACACTAATAAAGAATGCTAAAATCTTTACCGGCATTAGTTAAGTGCACTTAGAACCAATGTTGTTAAAGGCATTAGGGACATATACAAAGAGTGACAATTGTCGGCAATCAAAAATTAAATGCCGCTAATGATCATTCTTGTTGTAGTGTCTTCACCTGAAATATCTCTGATCCTGCAATCAGACTATGTCAAATGTCACAACAAGAGTAGTACAGTACAAACAACACGTACTGGTAGACACCATCATTCGATTCAAATTTTCACGACCCAACCAATTAGGCTATGCATGCACCTACTTTAACACCCATATAGGAGAACTCTTACCACCAAAACCAGTTAAAACATATAGAAAATAAATAATTTACTATAAATTCATAAGCCTTTAAGAAGAACAAAATTTTAAAAGAACAAATTTTAGTAAGAAAAAAAAATAGGCTAAACAGGTATAATAGTGACTAAGAAGATACATTTTAGACAAGAAAATAGAATACAACTCTCACCATAAGGGAAGGAAATATGGAAGTCGTTGAAGATCAGTGTCAGCAAAAGTAATATCAATACAATCGACCGTACTAATAAGCATCATTGATTTATTCGAACCCTACCACATAATATCATGTAAATAGACTGAAAGTTATGCAATGGGAAGTTGCACAACCCAACTTCTTTATTCTCTTCTATCAATCCTTCCTAGGTATAATTACGACTAAGTACCTCCAATCTGCCACTCCAAGGCTTTCCTATACTATCCGTCATGCCATACTGATACAACACTGAAACCTATCCCATATGTCAAATTAGTGTCACTGAGTATCATCTATACCCTATTCCTTTTCAGAACTATAACAAAAAATTAGCACCTAGTTTAAAATTAGAGCTACCAAAATGGGTTGGCTCAATCAAATCCAACCCAACCAAATTCTAACGGGCTACAGGGTTAAATGGGTTGCGGGAGGGGGGGGGGGGGGGCTGATCTTTTTAATTAAAGGGGCTATAAAATAGCAGTCCAGCTCAATCCTAAGCGGGCTACGATTGGGACGGGTTGACCCATCAACCAAAAAATGAACAATATTACTCTCTTAGAAAGAGTATCTTAGAAAGAGTATCGAACATTGACGTCTATGAACAAAACATCAATTTATAAAAATTCATTTATAAATCACACACTTCGATGAATACTTACAAAGATACATTTATAAATCACACACTTCGGTGAATACTTATAAAAATATAATTATGAATCACACACTTCGGTGAATACATACAAAAACACATTTATGAATCACACACTTCGGTGAATACTTACAAAAATACACAATATTCGGCGCAAGATTTAGCGATAAATGTTGATCATTCCATCATTACTCCGACAAAGAACTAGTTGGTTTAAAAGATTTCCAACAACACAAGACATGTCAACTGATCTAAATTGCTAATATTACATGACCCATTAATTAAAGTTTTACGACTCCGCTTCCTCTTATGCTTCCGCTTCTACCATCAATCACATTTGAATCAACATGTCATATTGTTTTCTTAAGAAATTCATCTTCATCTACAATTCACCATACAAGATGATATTGTAAAAGACTTGATTTTTATTTTTCAAAATATTTATTGATAAAATCTTTATAATTAAAACACTATTAAAAATATATATATAAAAATACTTGGGAAAATTGTATATAATAGCAAACTAATAACCTAAATTAAATGAAATAGCTAGGGTTTGATTTAATTGTGCTCCATAGCAAACATTAGCTAAAATTTGCCAGCATCTCTCTCCCAAAAATCTCGCTCGCCACTCTCCATTCTCGCTCGCCTCTCTCGCTTTATACACAGAAGTGTATAATTCTGTTTCTGTTTTGTATAAAGCGAGAGAAAATTGTATATACACATGCAAAAATGTATATCTTCGTGTTATACATTTAATTATACAATTTACAAACATTTTACTTCAAATATTGCAGAGAAAAAGGCCAACAAATTATACAATTGTGAATTATACAATTGCAGTGAAATACAATTTTCTCTAGCTTTATACAACAGAAGTGTATATATTGTGTTTCTGTTTTTGTATAAAGCGAGAAAAACATATATATTCTTGCTATACACTTATAATTATGTAATATACATGCATTTTAATTCGATTCAACTGTATGCAAAGCAAATTATACAATTGCAGCGAAATAGGCCAGCAAATTATACAATTTAGGCCAGCGAATTATACAATTGTATATGTATAGCGAATTATACAGTTTCTATGTTTGCTATGGAGCGCAATTATGCAAACTTTGCTATAGCATACAAATATGAATTTTTTATTTGCTATATGTGAAAGTTGCCCAAAATACTTTTAAAAATTAATAGCGCAAGAGCTGGCCTCTGAGACTTGTGGGTTGGGCCTACGAGGCCAACGGGCTAAATGGGACATGCTAAAAATCTCGTTCCTAAATAGACCAAAAATATTAAGCCCAACTCTACTTATTTAAAGGGTTGAACCGACCTCGCGGGCCAAGCTCATTTTGATGATTTTACTTAAAACATCCTTCGCAAAATCAATCTTGAACCCCCCTTATGACCATGATCATTACAACTAATAGAACTATGGCTTAGACCACTAAAGGACTGGGTGCCTATAAATTCACTCCACTAGGCAGGAAAAAAAATGTTATTTATACTTCAAACTTAAATTATATCCTTATACTATATAATGAACAAAAAACACCCATAAACTATTAAAAAAAAAAAAACTTGCAACTTACATCTCTTTGGTATAGTCTATCAAGAAACTGATGACTTTAATCAAAGGCTGCTACAATTGTACTTTACCTCAGACATGGTCCAATGCATACATTAAATTCCGATCTTACAAATTAGGTTGTTTGATAGACAATTTTATGATCGTCAAAGGATGTAGGATGGATCAAATTGTTATATAAGAGGGAATAGATTGATCTAATTGTAATATCATTGAAATAGATATGTTTTTTGTTGTTGACAAGGAAGCTCACAGTCACTATCCTTCACGGTTTTAAGTGTGTATAGCACAACTATCACTTAAATGTTATAGACCACAGACTGAAGATGTAAACTATACTAAACAAGTCTCACATATGATGAGCTTAACCGAGCAAACATGTAGGGAATTTTGTACTCATGAATTCGAATCATCTGACTCAACCAACTTGACACCCTTGCGGGCATCATTGAAAAAATATAATCATCTCAAAATTTTAAACATGAAATTACCAATCACGTCTATACTTGCTTTTTGAAAGAGCTCTCCATTAAATATAAAAGCAATGTTAATCGGATAGCATGTGAGTTTTCTATGCTCAACAATTGCAATTTTTTATTTCCTGAGATTTTGTTGTGATGAGGATAATGTTATTTGGAAAGAAGCAAAGAACAGATTGGTGAAAATTGATGTCAATCAAGTAACAAATTTATGTGACTTGTTGAATTTGGGCAGCACATGAAATGATCCATGACTGACGTAAAGAAGAGATGTCACAATTTTTAGTCGAAGCCGTTAGTTTCTGAACAAAATCTAATAGAGGAATGTGTAAGTGGTAATTTTTTAGAATAGTTTCGAAATGATTTTTGTTCATGATGTAGTATAAGAATGTAGTTTAAATTTGAGGTATAATTCATAAGTGTTTTTGATCACCTACTCATCTAGATAAATACATGAGAACATTATTATTAGATGTAATCAATTCTAGATATACTATGTATAATTGAATTCACATATATATGATATACATAACAAATTTCACTGGTTATTTCTTGTAGGTATATGGTGTTCGCATCCCTCCTTATTTTGGTGTATTTGAAAACGTACGGGAGATTTGATCCTATTTGGGGAGGTGACCGCGGTACCACAGCCGACCAAAAACACAAAACGTCGGGGGGTCTGAAAGCTGATTTGTTTGATTGCTAAGAAACGAATCGAAAACACCCAATAGACAGTGAGACCAAAGCTATAATTTAGTATAGAGTATAATAATGATCAACTGTTTGATGAATATTCCCAAGTACTCTCTTTACTGCTACTTCAATTCTTGTCACCTTTCTCATTGAAATGGATGGATTATATCTTTTACCCACCTCCATTATCATCCTCTTTTTAGTATTACATTTGTCGCCACCCCTTTCTTTGTTTCAACAACCATGATAATGGACCCTGCTACCTCTCGTCCTGCTCTAGTCATCGATAATGGAACAGGGTATTCTCTGAATCATTGGTTCTTTTATCTGCTCACCAACTGTTTGATGAAATTCCTCAAAGATCTTTATTTTATGTTTTCAGGTATACTAAATTGGGTTTTGCTGGAAATGTTGAACCAAGTTTTATTTTACCGACAGTGGTTGCTGTTAATGAGTCATTTGTGAATCAGACTCGAGCTACGACTAAGAATAGCAACTGGCTAGCACAACATAGTGCTGGGGTTATGGCGGATCTGGATTTCTTTGTTGGGGAAGAGGCAGTGACTAGATCTAAATCTAGTAATACTTATAATCTTAGTTATCCTATTAAACATGGTCAGGTTGATAATTGGGATGCTATGGAGCGTTTTTGGCAGCAGTGTATATTTAATTACCTTCGTTGTGACCCTGAAGATCACTATTTTTTGTTGACTGAAAGCCCTATGACTGCACCGGAAAGTCGAGAATATACAGGGGAGATTATGTTTGAGACTTTCAATATACCAGGGCTTTATATTGCGGTGCAGCCGGTGCTTGCTTTGGCAGCTGGGTACACAACATCTAAGGTTAGTAGCTTATGTGTTTGAAAGTTCAGCTAGTATATATTTCCACATAATACTTTGGTTGCAGGGTACCTTAACCAACAGAAATAACCTTAAAAGCTAATAGCTTTTTCAAGTAATATGGATCTTTTAGTAAGGGGTTATAAGAAGGAGCTGTTTGTGTTAAAGATGATAAAATTGGATCTTTATTTGTACATTAGGAGCGCTAATGTACAAATTATTCATGACTGACCTTGCTTCATTTGGAAAACAGTAATATATGCAGCTGTGTCTGCTTTATTACCATAAGTTCATTATGTTTCTGAAATTTAGACTTATTTTTGCTTAGCTAAAGAGTAGCTTGATAACATAGTAAGTGCACCAGCACAGGAAAGTCTCTCTTTCTTTCTTAGGGGAGATTGGTTTTATGGCCAATGACAAATGTTCTTTTACTTATATTGCCATATTGGTAAATAAAACCCAAGATTGTAGGTAGGGTTATTTTCTTCTATTCAAAATCTAATTGGTCATAAACTTGTGGGAAATTGTTTCCTCCTTTATTAGTCATAACAATTGTTGTCTTGTAGGTGACAATTTGCTTTGACCAGTTAAATAAAAATAAGAACACGAGTTGATATAATATGAATTATAGTATGGCAGCCCTTATTTGCACTTTATCCGGGAAATGATACAATCAGTAGTCATTGGTAGGGTGATCTATGCTTACATACAACATTATTGATTGATTATGATACAGAATGTTTTAGATTCTGACTCAAGTCGTCTTTTACCGAATGTATCTACCTCTGTTGTGGGATGAAAGTTTAGCAGTCATGATAGATGGTTATCTCTTACTTTCACTATGAATGTATGGATTTTGTTACTGTCATTTAGTGCAAGTACAATTAGAGTGGGTAAGATAGAGCTCATCAACATGCCAAGGTCCTACTCATCTGTGAGGGTTGTGCCAGTGCTCTTAAATGCAGATGAAACTTACTTATATTTATGATAATAATCTTACAGTACACCATGTTCATTTTATTTTGCTTTTTTATGGCATTCTACCCATTTAACTTATTTTCATGGAATTTAGATCATTTGCCTTTGGGTAACTAAGTGTTATGCCTGCTATAAATGTTCTTTAGGAAGATTTGGCAAGAACTGTAAAACCAAGTTGTACATGCTATTTATATGGACACCATAAACTGTATGAAAACAATTACAAACCAAAGAATCAAGACATGAGGAAGGGATAACAAAAGAACTCAAGCAAAGTAAACTTAAAAAGAAGATGGAGAGGGTAGATTAATGGATTGGCCAAATGGAGAGGGGGAGAAGCAAGATAGAAGAGGAAAATTCAGGATATATTTCTGGTAAGATGACAAATGCTAGAAAATAAACCCTGGTCAATCAAGTTCAGGGAAAAGGTAAAGGTAGTGAAAGAGTTCAACTATCTTTTATTAGGGATGTCGGTTTGGTTAATCCAGTTTGATCAAGAAATTTGTACCATATCATTTTCGGTTACTCTATAGTGTATTACTAAAGTTAGACTTTTCCAAAATGTGCCAATCATCTCAATTTCTCTTTGATATCGATACGATTCGGTTTATTTTCAGTATTTTATTTTTAAAACATCAAGTAAAAATTAACTTATCAAAAACAAAGTGTCAAGAAAGAGTCAGTGTTATTAATCCATCCAGAAGATGCAAAGTTACAAAAGGGGATCTGTCAGCTCAGTAAGAACAAAATAGCTTGTAGCGATAAAGAGCTGAAAAATCCAGGTAGTGATCTAAGTTATTTACAGGGTAGAAGTTGGCCCAACTAAAAAGGTTAACCAAACAACTAGCCTTAAGCTTACAATTTGGGGTTAAAACTCCATTGAAATTCTCCTGTTTCTTTCATTCCAAATAACCCAAAAAATACAAGCTGGGGTCATGATCCAGATTTTCCTGATGGATTTTCTAACTTCCATAGAGCTCCAACTAGTGTAGGCATCTCTGATATTGAAGGGCATGGACCGACTTATACCAAAAAGCGCTAAGAACATGTTCCAAAAGTGTGTTGCAAAAGTGTGTTGCAATAGCCATCACCCAATTCTTAAGGCCACCGTCAATATAGCATTATAATTTATAACTTGCTAGGAACCTGAAATGAATACTATAAAGGCTCTAGCAAGTTCATATCACATCTTCAGTTAGACCCTAGATGTTCCTTTTTCCCTTTTTCTTGAGCTATGAAGAGAAACTGCTACTTTTGGTCACATTCTGTTGTTGGTACATCCAGTATCCATTACTTGCTTGTTTAATTATGTATTTATGTTTTGTCTACTTCTTGACTGGCCTTCTATTAGATCTGCATAAAATTTCTTGATATATTAAGCAGATATTTCTTGTCCTTTTTTAGTGTGAGATGACTGGAGTTGTAGTGGATATTGGAGATGGTGCTACTCATGTTGTACCTGTTGCTGACGGTTATGTTATCGGGAGCAGCATTAAGTCAATCCCCATTGCAGGAAGAGACGTTACACTCTTCATTCAACAGCTCATGAGGGTATGTACGACATCTCTCAAATTGGTTGAAAGAAAAAATGTGTTGTTTTCTCTTCATTCAACTCCTCATCTAATTTGTTCACTATCTAGTAGACAAACGAACTTATTATAAATAGAATCAAGCGGTACAAATGAAAGAATTCTGATATCCTGACTTCCTTGTTATGATAAAATAAATTGGAGTTCAAAGAGGATCCAAGATTATTTAATTCAAAAAAAAAAGTGATATGGAAACTATATAGTAATTGCAACCTCTAGAAATGACTACACTCATAAACTTTAGAAGGAGGAATATATTTTATATTGTGCAAGTGCAATACCTAGGTTCAATATTTTGTTCAAAAAGAAGATGTGTTATTATGTGAGGACAGGATAGCTGTTCTTTGTTTATTTCCTCTTTGCATACATATTCTTGGTACTGGATCAGAGCATTCTTTGCCTGAAAAATATAACTGAGGCCTTACAGCATTTTTCTTTTTTGCAAGTGGAAAATTTAAGTTTGGGAGAGCACCTTGTTAGTTGCTGTAGCAAGCATCATCTTTGAAAAATATAACTGAGGCCTTACAGCATTTTTCTTTTTTGCAAGTGGAAAATTTAAGTTTGAGAGAGCGCCTTGTTAGTTGCTGTAGCAAGCATCATCTTGGAAAGTTTGTTTAGAAAAACATCAATCGTCAGCAGTTCCCAATTGAATCTCTATCGCTATGCCTAAAACATATTTTCGCTAATTGCAGTACCACTACATTGGTTGATTTACGCCATGTATCTGTTTTTATTTCTTTAGAGTTTTGATTCAATTGGGTTTGTCTAGTGTTTCCACATGTGCTTCACTTGTGGGAAATCATTCTAAAGCTTGCACAAATTGACTTTTTGGGTACCAGCACACAGACGTGTTTTGAGGTCTCAGTTTGAACTTTGAAATTCTAAAAAGGTGTGTGTTAACAAGTCATCTCTTAAATGTTCAATCTATTCTATTTGATTCAATGTAGGAAAGGGGGGAGCATGTTCCACCGGAGGATTCCTTCGAAGTAGCCCGGAAAGTGAAGGAAATGTATTGTTACACTTGTTCAGACATTGTCAAGGTATGATTTGGTTGTAACATTGTATAATATACAGCTAGTGGGAAGGGGGAAAAGAACCTTGAATAAGAGGAAAAATAAAAGTTTGAAGTTCCTTGTGATATTGCCTACTCTGCATGTTGTTCTTCCATCCTGCTCTTGAGTTGGAGAATCTGTTCTACGTTCCTGAGAATGAGAGCAACTAATTATGTCAAGATTTAAGCTGCTTATCATCCTCTTCTTACATCTGAGGATGAAATTAGTAACTGAGGATCACTTGTGATTTATTTTGTTGCTACAAATGATTTCAGGAATTTAATAAGCATGACAAAGAGCCAGGGAAGTACATAAAACATTGGAGAGGTACAAAACCAAAGACAGGAGCACCTTATTCATGTGATGTTGGCTATGAGCGATTTCTTGGTCCCGAGGTGTGCTCTGCATTTCAAGTCTCTGATAATTTCAAGCTCCAAGGTCTTCTTGCAGCTTGTTTTAAGCTGAAAATTATGTAGCTGTTGTAGACATTGCGCCAATTGTTTACAGATGTATGCCTCATATACTGCTGATTTGCTATATGGCAGAGTGAACTCCAAAAGTTCTTATAATCAACATAAAAAGGCAACCTGGTGCTAGCTCCCGTTATGGACAGGGTCCAGGGAAGGGCTGGACCACATAGTCAACATAGTTATAGCTAAATAAGAAAACAAAGATTGCAGAGGTGATGCATTATCGCTAGGTTGGGTGAACACCTTTCTGATTTAAGAACTGGTTTTTGCAGGTTTTCTTCAATCCCGAAATATATAACAGTGATTTTACAACTCCTTTACCTGATGTGATAGACAACTGTATTCAGTCTGCACCTATAGACACCAGAAGAGCTTTATATAAGGTAAAGTTATTCTGTTGATAAACTATATAAGATTTCCGTTAATCAAGTGTCCAGCAATTTGTGACCAATAGAAAAGTCTCCCTTATATGGTTGAGTTAAAAGTCATGATCTTGATATCACACTCTTTGAAATAATTCTTCTAATGTGTATCTGAAATTATGCCCTTGTAAAATACTAGAATATTGTATTATCTGGAGGATCCACCATGTTCAAAGACTTCCATAGAAGATTGCAACGAGATATCAAGAAGATTGTGGATGCTCGTGTTCTTGCGTCAGATGCTCGGTTAGGTGGAAATGTAAAAGTAAGCATCTATGCTTTAATTTTTGTCTTAATTAATTAACGAATGTATCTTTGGTTTCTGGTACTTAAAAGATGCTTGCCTGCTGAAAACATATTCACTCAGGCACAACCAGTTGAAGTGAATGTGGTCAGCCATCCTATTCAGAGATATGCAGTTTGGTTTGGAGGATCAGTACTTGCTTCTACTCCTGAATTTTTTGCTGTAAGTTAATTATTCGATTTCTGTTACTATTGGTTTTATAACCGCAACTTAAGTTACTCTTTGTAAATGGCTGGTCAGCGAAGTCTGACCTATGTAGTTGTTTCCTTATATCAGGCTTGCCATACAAAGGCTGAATATGAGGAATACGGAGCTAGCATATGTCGCACAAACCCTGTATTTAAGGGAATGTACTGATACTAACTACAATCAGTGAAGGCATTTCTTATCGTCATATTCTCCTCCCAATACCCTGATCCTTGCCCTACTTCTCAGCTTCGATTTGCAATCCTACATCTATGAGGACTGTGTATATTAACAGGTTATTGGAGGCAATGCATTGTAGATTTCATTCATCAACTGTTAGAAAACAAGATTCTTGTATTCTTTCCATAGGAAGCACATCTTTCCCCTTGGCAAGGCTGGTTGGCACTTCAATGGCAGATAAGTTTCACGAACAATTGAACATACCTCATTTTCTGAGTATTCGGTTGAGTCTGAGGGCTACAAGTATACTTAGTTTCATGAAAAAAATAATAAGCTGTCATAAGATTTTGGGGTTTGATTAGAGGATCATTTATATTCTTTTTTTCGCTTTAATTGAAACTCTGAATGTTATATAGCTACACTTGTATATTATTCTCTTAATTCTTTTTCCAGAATAATGTATATCATAGATTTTGCATTTGGTTCACTGCATAATATTGTTGTTTACTACATAAGTTGATGCAGAATATTTTTTTTTTCATTGTTTGTATTTCTGGAACATAAAACAGAATTACAGTTCAGTTTCCATTATTAGTGCCAGGTAAATTTACTATTATTGACTCATTTTCATTCTTTAAACTCAATAAATATGCAGTCTTAAGGCAAAAGAGGCATCCATAAAACACTTTGGAAGAAGCACCAATCTTTATGGGTCTGTTTTTTTCAGAGATTGAGAAATAGTAGTATATATCTAGGAAGTAGGAAAGTAATTTTCTGACCACATTGGGTTTATAGCTTTTCATATTATATTATATTGCATTGAACATTCTTGATCATAGTGTAAGAGGGAATTAAAAATGTCACCTTGAATCTCATTAAAAAAAAGAAATAAAAACTCTTCTCCACACAATTCGCCACGGCAACAAGATACGACAAGAGTACACATAGATTCTGTTGGTCGTGTGGTTAATGGAAATTAAAATTATTAGTACCCTAATGGTAAAGTGTGGGGTCCATGGAGATTTTGCATGATGACTGACTTTTTGTAAGACATTCTTTTTGCCTTTAGTTTTGGATTTGGTTGATATTTATGATGGTAAAAGTTAGTTTTATCTCGTGGAATAACCAATGTATTGTCCTTTATAAAAAGAAGAATTATAAGATTAGCACCTCAATATGTAACATTATATGTGCCAGGTTATGATTCTTGACCAGTAGAGTATTCAGAATTTTCACTAAAGGGTTCGAAGAATAAAAATAAATATAATGTTTGAACTTGAAACTTCAAGTCGTAAGACAATCTTAGAAATCTTTCTTTCATATTTGATTATATAGTTTAGGGTTTTGAATACGTGTACTCCAAATAAATACAGGAACTATTTACAAGCGGCTATCCCCTTACTTTCATATTCCACGTTTTTAATTATTAATTCGTGTTTATTGTTTGATACCATCAATATATAGTGAAAATGCTACTCAATTATTCCTTGATACCATTAGAGTATATATACTCTGGTGACATCAAGGAGAAAGAGATAGTCTTTCAATGAAAAGATTGTTCAATTACTATTTGATACTATCAGAGTATATATATATATATCATTAGAGTATATATATACTCTGATGGTATCTATGTGTATACAAATATATATATATATATATATATATATTGTGGGGTTCAACTGGGGTAAATATATTGGATTGAGTCCAATACTTTGCCTAATGAATCTAATTCGTGTAGTTTTCCTAATTTATATAATGTATTTCTAATTTGTACATTAAATATATTATTAAGCCTAAGTAGTTAAATATACAAAAAATTTAGGAAGCGTTAATATGTGTTATATGATGATGATCGATTAAATAAAATATCTCGTTTTACGCCTCCGTCTTTTAAAACACCGGTAGACTATGTATATGGTTATGGTGGGGGGCAGCCTATTTATTTTTTTAGGCATAAGCCATTGGAAAGAGTTGGGTGGAAGCATTTTTCCAGCAAACAAGCATGGTCTCTTGGAGTCACTGTCTCCAACTATTTTGATGTGTTATGCAGTGGTTAAATCTGCCTAGCCACTATAGTTTTAATCAGACTGCTAGTGCTGTTTCAACTGTCTGACTTTCATTATTTAGTTTAAGTTTTAATTAAACTTATAAAGTTGAATATCATAGGGCTTTTTCTCTTCTTTTTTGGCTTAATTATTGATAGGTTTTGTTAAATGTCATTGAGAGCCAAAAAAAATGAAGTTTAAACATGTTGTAATAGATAACATAGACGAAAAACAAATAACTATTATCTACCTTGAATCAACCATTGAAAGCTCTATTGAATCTGAGTTTTTCCCTTATTATTTTGAATTTTGGCTTGTTTTTTATTTAACAATATACATATATAAAACACAAAATTAACCTCTCATGACCTAATTATATCTAGACTATACAAAATCCCAACTCAAGCCAATTCCACAATAATTATGCTTAAACTATGATTTTCCCACCATAATACCAACCCCTTCACGTTCTATATGGAAAGTTCTACTTACTCAAATTTAATTCCGAAAAGCTCTACAAACTCCTTAATGTTTTAGCTAATAGAAAAATCAATACATGCACTCAATCCATTTCCAAATTGACCTGGACTTCACCTTGCTCAAATTTGATTTGAATCTAGCCTAGTCTGAAATTTTAGCTCACCATTCTAAAAATTTTATCAACCAACTTTTAAAAAAATTAGTTCATCCGTAACAACGAAACGAATCGCTACCGTTCATAGAAGCATACAAAAAGATTGTGATAACATAACTTTAACAATGACAATTATGAAAAGAAATAATGATAATGGTGGTAGACTTAATATTGAGGATTTGAGGTCATTGAGTATATTCAAATACATCACGTAATGTATTTGTCATGTCAAATTTATTTCATTAATAAATATTGTTCAATGATTATTGTAAATAGAGATTTTAAATGAAGTAATTTATTGACATAAACTAAAGTTTAATAACTTTGTTTAATAAAGCAAAGACATAAATCATAATTTTTAAAAACATATTTAATAAATATAAATTATAACTAATATTGTAAAGAGTCATCAATTTCTCTCCACTCACGTGAATATAACGATATTCGTGATTTCCCATTTTTTAAATAACAAAAAATATGTATAAATGAGTTTAGAAAGTATTTTTCGATTATAAATAATTGCAAGTGTTTTCCGCACATATAGATCAAATAAATAATCTAAAAACTATACAATAAAACCCAAATTTCAATTAAAATTCACCCGTATTTACACAAATTAAACCAAATAACAACCTAGTCGAAAGAAAGGCTGGGACATATGCTATTTCTAAAGACAACATGAGATTCTTAGGAAGAATTATTTTGTGTAATACTAATCGATACGACCTCATTCAAACAAATTATAAGCAAATATGGTACTTCTAATAAGATAGAGCTTCACCTTAAGAAATAATGATCTAGTCTTTTTCAATTGTTCTTGTTGATGTTATTTCCTTTTATTCGATTATCACATTATCCATTATATATTGTTGTTTCCCTCCCCACTTCTATACTTACATATTTCCTTTTCATTATATATTTTTACTTGAGTCGAACATATATCAGAAATAAACTGTCTTTCTACTTTCAAAATGTAGGGACAAGACTGTGTATACACCACATTCCAAACCAGGCTACTCTCTGAAATCACACTAAATATATATATATATATATATATATTTTATAATTTTGAATAGAAGAAATAATCTTATAAAGTCTCATATATTTTATTTATCATTATATTTTATGAAATGTATATATATTTTGGAATGGACCATAAAATTGATCTTTAATTGACCCCATCTTAAAAAAAACTACTAGTAAATGAAATAATTTTTTTAAAAAAGGGGGAAGTTAGGCAGCAAATTAGAAGAGGAATGTTTGTTGTGGGCATGGAAGCAAACATTGGTAGGCTTTCTTAAAAGAGGGAGAAGGGAATGGAGGAGACATATCCTTTTCACATACTTTTTGTCAAGTCAAGTTAAAAGCCAAAGGGGGTCCCTCTTTTAGTTTAGGCCCATCACTTGTGTGCTTCAAATGGGGAACACAACCTACCAACCTATTCCATAATTTATGAATATATCACCCTTATACCACCAATAATTGTTCAATAGGATTGCCATCAACTTATATCATATACTATACATTTGTCAACTTAAATTCTAGTCTGTTTTGATTATAAACTAAAAGTTGAAGGGCATAAAATGTAATCGAATATTTAAAAATTTGACCAACTTATTTGTGGTTTTTAAATTAATTAATCAAGTGTCATGTTTTTAAAACATTAAAATTGTTGTTTCCAAAATTACAAAACTTTGTTCTTCAAATCTAATGTCTAAGACTTAAAAGGGGGAAAATCTCCTTGGTTGTCTCCATATATATAATGTAATTCGAAATGTGTTGTCTTGATCTCTTTATGAATATTCATGAATTAATAAGATATGCAAGATGTCTCTTCAGAGAAACATATCTCTTTTTATAGGCGTGATCTGAAGTCTAGGAGATAATATAGCCTTCAAATTGAAAAACCTTATCAGATCTTATAGTTTAACCAAAGATAGATTGAAGTCGTCTTGTAACATTCTTATAAAATACAATAAAATGTCTACATATCCTCCCATGTTTGTCCACATGAAATTTACCTAAAATGTGTTACATCTAACATATAAAGTACATACCCTAACATAATAAGTTTCTAGTTTCTTGGTAGAGGGAAAACAAAAGCATAAATATGATGCACATAATTAAGGAAGAATTAGTAGCAAGGACAATATTACCACCAAGGAATGAATAGGTAATTTCTCCATTTTTAATCAGAAGTCTCAAGTTCTAATACGAAATGGAGCATTTTTCCCTTTTGATAGGTTTAAAGTGATGCAAATACATTAGTCCGAATCTAAAAGCAGGTAAAAAACATCAGACATAAATTGAGAAAAAAAAATAGTACATGACATGGACACTATGGTTTATTCATTTAAGTTAAATTTGTCGAGGTGTATATATTCTTGTACTTTGGATACTTAGTACACTAATAATAATTAAATGAACACATGAAGGAGTATGGTTCTCTTAAATTATCAAAACCAAGATATTGGAAGCTCCAAAATATAACACATGATATAGACAAGAGAGAAACCTGAAGGAATGGAGCAATATAATACATGTACTTTATATAAATTAAATTAAATTGCTTATAAGGGAGAACATAATAACATGGACATAGTAGTTTTAAATATGATACAAACAAATAAATTTTTTAAAAAAAACATTTTAATTAATTAAGATATATATGTTGGTACTAGATACGATATAATGGAAGACAAAAGCGTGCAAAGCAACAATTTTGACCATTATTTTCAAATCTTTGCCTTTTATTTGAGTTTGTGGTCCAATTCTTGGAATTCACAAGTCTTTTATGTTACTCTCAATTTATAATCTTTTGTGCACGTGTGCCTCTTTTCGCCTCTCAATATTTTATACTATTATATATTATGATAATTATATTCAACAAACATGCATTATTAACATTGCCAAGGCTACAAATATTATATCGGTGTGGTCATGTATAACATATATATACCTTATTCAATTTAAGTCTCATCCTAAAACCTTCCTGAATAATCAAAGTTAGTTTCATTGTCAAATTTAGAATGATTTTTTTATAAATAATTTTGAACAAAAAATATCTCTATAATTCTAATCAAGTATTGAATAATACGTTATTAATATCTTCATAACTCTAATTAGCTATCGAACGAAAATGAATAATGAGTAAATGAGGGGCCCTTGATGATGGAGAAGTGACTAGTAATGTGTGAGTTGTGAGTGTGTAAGAGTGGCAGTGTCCTTGTGATCTTTTTTACTCCATTAGTCCCTTTTTTGGGCACATCAGAGTTTTAGTAGCTAGTATCGTTTTTATGTATTAATCATATACAGAGTCTTTTTCTTAGCTGGAATTAAATACATTTTTTTTTCACATTATACATATATAGCCTACTGCAATGAAACAAATCCAGAATCAGCCTTTACATTAAAACAGAAACAGCAAAATGAGTCTCCGTGAACCAAACAAACAAAATCAAATTGCTCCGTTCAACAAAAAATTATACTGTATATACGAATTATAACATAAGTAATAATTTTACTATAGTGATAATATAAATTTTAAATTTTGACTCCGCCTTCTATATATGATCTATTGGACATGAGTTTATTTGAACAAAAAAAAAAACAGAATATTATGAGAAAGTATAAAAAGTTTGAGAACAAAAGAGTTGGTCTATATTAGTATGTGTGTACAACAAATTAATTAATAGTATAAAGCCAAAAATATATATATGTGTGTGGATTGAGTAGTCAAAATAGGCACATGAAAAAGTACTCTCTACTCAGAGCAATTATTATCCTTCTCACATAAAACAGTTTGTCCTACTTTTCTCCTTTTCACTTTATTTTCTTTTTTTAAAAAAAAAAATTTGGAAAAAGATACTACAATAAATTTTTTTGATTATATTCGATCGCTTTATTTTAAAAAATAATTTTTTTAAGTAAATAATATTAAATATTAATTAGTAGAAAATGAAACAAATTTTATTAATTAATATTTTTAAAAAAATTATATTAAATTTAAATATAACAACTACAAATAAATAAATCTAAGAATTGGATAAGGTTGTCTTTATCTAGCCACTGGATTGTGTTAGCCACTGGATAAGGTCCAAAACTCATCAAATATTGTAGTAAAATAATTATTCTATTTTATTCTATAGATTTACGTAGACAAAGAATGCGTTTATCACTGTATCTGATTGCTACAACTACATTTTTAGTGTATATTTGAAAATATATTAAGTTGGCATTTGGGTATACGATTACAATTTAAGAATACGAAATTATACGATAGAAATTATTGTTTGGACGTGTAATTATTTAATTTGATATTAAATTTTAAATTTTTTAAAAATCATGATATGAGATTTTTCAAATATAAAAATGGATTCACAAGTTTATATATATATATATATTATTTTTTATTTTCTTAACTATTAACAAGTTGAATACTACACTAACATAGATTGTGGTGTACTGTTGAAAGTATTCTATCCCTAATCACAACAGGTCTGGATTTGAATCCTGAATATGGAGAAAATTTCGTTGGAAACATCATCTCCTAATAGCCCCTGTAAATCGCAATTCGAATTTAGCTAAAGCTCTAATGTGCGTTCCGAACATCAGGTGAGAAACTCAAAAAAAAGAAAAAACTTGAACACTATGACTTATGTTCAATTTTATTTCTAAGTGAATTAACGTTCTTGTATTTTTAGAATAACTTTGTGATAATGTGGAATGCAAATTATAAACTTTTATTTATTACGATTATATAGGCATTTGGACAACTTTAACATTTTTTCCACATTTTATGTTGTACTTTTGTTTTTTATTTTTATATTTATGAAAAAACATATAAGATAAAATATCTAAATTATATTTCTAAAGAAAAAAAAATTATAATTTTATTTTATTATAATTTTATATCACATGACCAAATAATTTAGTAGCTTCAGACCAAGCATGATTACTAAAATATTCTTGGATGCTTTTACAAATTACAAATTTCAGAAGGGAAAACATAAATGAATTTTAAAACTATATAAATTCTTTTCAATTTCAATTCATTGGCCGTTTTTCATTTATCAAGATCATATTTGACCAACTTTTTGAAACTGGATTGGAAGTTAAACTCATCAAATAAATTTAATTGAGTTATGTATTCAATAAAATAAATTATGATCAATAGATTCTTTCTCAATTAGTTAAAATTAGTATATAGTATATATAAATATCGACTTTAATTTTTCACTCCATTAGAGCATTAAGTGATGTAATTTTATTAAAGTAAAAGTAATTGTGGAAAAAAAATGTTCAAATCTACCTTAAATATTTAAGATGATAAATTTTTTAAATTAACTATCATGATAAAACAAACTAAAATAAGATAAATATAAGACAAGAAATTAATTTGAAAATAACTTACATTAACTATAAAAAATTACATTATTATGGCGATACATGCAACCTAAAAATCATAATCGTGTTATATTGATACCAATATTGGACAAAAAAATTATTGAGCAGATAGAAATTTCCCAATACTGAGTTATGTGTTCAACCATCAAATTACTCCCTCTATTTTATTATTTGTTTACTTTTTTTTATATATTTTTTTAATTACAAATAAAATGGATTTTTTTTCAAAAGGTAATATTATTCATATATTAAAGAAAAAATGCACCAATATCTCCTAGACTATGACTGAAATCTCTTAAATATATCTTAACTAAATTAAGGTCCTATTACCTACTGGACTTTTTTTTTTGTAATTTGTACACCTTCTTGTCTTACGTGGCACACCGTGAGTCCACGCAATTGAGACGCATGAGAAATATTTGGATACCATATAAGTCAAAAAGGTGCACAAAATTTTAAAAAAAAGTTTTGGGAGTAATCGGACCTTAGCTTAGTTAATATGCATCTCTGAGATTTCGGTCATAGTCTAAAATAGTACTTGTGCATTTTTCCTATATTAAAATTAAATTATGCTACTGAAATATATATGTATATCTAAAACAAAGAATTGGTCAAACTAAGTACTTGACGTACACTCAAATCTCAATTTAACCATCATTAGTCATAAGAATAAAGTATCTTCTTCTTTTTTTGTAGAACTCCTCTATGATAGTTTTACTCAAATATTAATTAGTAAAAGATAAATTATGTACAAAAATGGAATAATAAAATATATATGTAATTCTTGTTAGTGTCATGCACACACTAAATTTAAAGTATGAATATTTAAGAGAAAAATTATACTTAAATGGTGTCCATCATTTATGTTCTAACATAAGAGAAAAGATTGTTGGTAACTTTTTTCGTATTGATTTTTTTTAAAAAAAAAATACTGGATAGATTTGTTTACAAAATTGAGTGAAGTAAAAAAGAAATGTCACTTTCTCCCCATATTTAAATTTTGAATGTATTTTGAAATGTTTTAATAATATTTGATTGTTTAGACCTTAAAAATCTAAGTAACTCTGTGACAATCGGTATTAATCATTCAAAAGCACTTGTCTTATGTTCTATAAATTATAATTATTTACAAAAAAAATTTTAATTTAGTAATATTAATTTTATGTTACGACATCATACTCTATATATGATACCACATGCCATTAAACTAGTAATAATAAAAAAACATAACACAATAAAATCCTTTATTTAAAAATAAGTGATGTTTTTAGCGTGTGCACACCTCTTAAGGAAATTAAATATTCCTAAAAAGTGAAATGCATTTTTCAATTTACTTTTAATAAATACATGTAGCTTTTTATTATTATTTAAATAACGATAAATTTGGAAGAACGTTATTAATAAGTTCTTGATTAAGTAAAATAAAACTTATTTTATAACAAACAAAAATATGAAATTAGAACACCACTTATTTTGAAATGGAGAAAAATAGTAATTGATAATGTGACACTAATTAATACTCCTACAAATATTTCAAATTAATTGTCAATGAACAAAATAATTCATGTAGCTTTTTTTTTTTTTTTTAAAAAAAAAGCGATAAAATTACAAGAACACTATTAATGTGTTCTTATCATGTAAAATAAATTTATTGTAAAACTAATAAAGAAGAAGTAAAATGCCACTTGTTTTGAAACGAAGGAAATAGTAATAATTAATAATGTGACACTAATTAGTACTCTTATGATTATTTCAATTAGTTGTCAACTTACAAAATAAATATTTGTGGCTCTTTTTTTTTAAAAAAAAAATAACAATTATTTACAACATTGTATATTATATACGATATACACGTGCAACGCACGGATCGTAAAACTAACAATAATTTTAAAAATAGCATAATAGCCTTTCATTTTAAAATAAGTGGTATTTTTAGGTTGCGCTCACCTCTCAAGGAAATTAAGTAATCATAAAAAGTAAGAGCATTTTTTTTATTTACTTTTAATAAATCTATGTAGCTCTTGTTTATTATTTAAATAACGATAAAATTGAAATAACATTATTAACGTGTTTTTAATTATGTAAAATAAAATTTATTTATAGAAAACAAAAAATAAGAAGTTAAAACATCACTTACTTTGAAATAGAGAAAAATAGTAATTAATAACGTAACACTAATTTGTACTCCTGTGATTATTCCAAATTAATTGTCTATGTACATAATACATGCATGCATCTCTTTTTCTTTTCTTTTTTTTTTTGTTTAAATTCAAAAAACGATAAAATTGAAAGAACATTATTAATGTGTTCTTGATTATTTAAAATAATTTTTTTTTAAAAAAAAATTAATTAGTAAAACAACACTTCTTTGAAATGAAGGAAATAGCAATAACTAATTACGTGACATTAATTAGTACTCTTATAATTATATCAAATTAGTTGTCAATTCACTAAATAAATATATATGACTCTTTTTTAATTTATATAAATATCGCCTATATCACAACATTCTATACTATGTATATGATACACACGTGCAATGCACGTGTCGTGAAATTAGTAATAATAATAATTAAAAAAAATATTATAGCATAATAGCCCTTCTTTTAAAATATTAATGATATTTTTAGCTTGTGCACACCTCTTTAGGAAACTAAATATTCCTACAAAATGAGATGCATTTTTCTATTTTACTTTTTCTAAATACATGTAGCTTTTTTTTATTACCTAGATAACGATAAAATCGAAAGAACATTATTAATGTGTTCTTGATAATGTAAAACATAACTTATTTTATAACAAACAAAAAGTAAGAAGTTATAACACCACTTATGTTGAAATTGAGAAAAAAAATAACTAATAATGTTACACTAATTAGTATTCCTACTATTTTCCAAATTAGTTATTAATGCATAAAATAAATGGATCTATTTTTTTATTTTTTAAAATAAAAAGTTAATAAATTGATAAAATTGAAACAACATTATTAATGTGTTTTTTATTATGTAAAATAAAATTTATTTTAAAACAAAAAAGGAAGTAGTAATACACCACTTATTTGAAATAGAGAAAATAGTAGTAATTAATTCGTTAGAAGTAATATTAATTTAATAATCTAAATGAAGTGTCATAATTAATGTGAATAAATTTCACTACTAAAACTTCTTCTATTTCCTATTAAATTAACTCAATTTTTTGAAGCCTTTTTCATTATATTAATAATTGAATTATTTAATATAAAGAGATAAATTTACAATATTTTACAAAATTATATTTACATTTTTTCAAAAAAAATATAATTTAAATATGTGATAAAATATTTTTCATAATTAGGACTATATAATGCTTCACAAATTTACCACTGTCATCTAGTACTAAAAATAAATAGATATTATTAATCTAGAAAAATGATAATGGGGGCATTTGGGTAAATATCATTGAGACTCTCAAGACATCTGTTGCAAATTTTAGTTGAGACGATTATTCCAAATTAGTTATCAATTTACAAATTAAATATATTTGCCTTTTTTTAAATTCGAATAACGATTATTTTAGAATCATATATTATAAAAATTATATGCGCGTGCGACGCACGTGCGACGCACGTGCTGTGAAATTAGTAATAATTGAAAAAAATATAGCCTAATAGCTTTTTATTTTAAAATAAGTGGTTTCTTAACTTGTGCACACCTCTTAAGGAAATTAAGTATTTCTAAAAAATGAGATGTATTTTTTAAATTTACTTTTACTAAATATATGTAGCATTTTTTTTATTTAAATAACGACAGAATTGCAAGAACATTTTAACATTTTTAATGTGTTCTTGATTATTATGCAAAACAAAATATATTTTTTAGAAAATAAAAAGTAAGAATTTAAAATACCACTTATTTTGAAATAGAGAAAAAAACTAGAAACTAATAACGTGACACTAATTAATACTCTTACAGTTTTTCCAAATTATAAATGTACAAAATAAATGCATGTAACTCTTTTTAAAAGAAATTCAAAAAAACGATAAAAATGGAAAACATTATTAACGTGTTTTTGATTATTATTTTAAAACAAAAAAACTACAAGTAATAAAATACCACTTATGTTGAAACGATGAAAATAATAATAATTAATAATGTGACACTATTTAATACTCCTATGCTTATTCTAAATTAATTGTCAATTTACAAAACAAATACATATAACTCTTATTATTTATATAAATAATGATAAAATTGAAAGAAAATCATCAACGTATTTTAAATTTATAAGACAAAAAAAATTATTTTAAGCAAAAAACATAAGAAATAAAACATCACTTATTTTAAAATAAAAGAAATATATTAACTAATAACGTGACCATAATTTACACTTATATGATTATTACAAAATAGTAGTCAATTTACAAAATCGAGGTAAAACTACTTTAATTTTTCCATCTTGCCCTTCAATTTTATTTTATAAAATATATCTAAAAACATTAAAAGAAAATCACTAAAAATACACATATTATTTCAAGTTTCTCAAAGGGCATTAAAGAAAAAATAAGTGAAAACTACTATGAAGCAAAGGGAGTATCTTAAAAAAAATGCTGTCACTTTTTACATTGACATTTTCGTTAGAAATAATATTAATTTAATACTCTAAATGGAGTGATCATAATTAAAGTGAATAAATTTAATTACTTCAAATTCTTTCTATTTCCTATTAACTCAAATTTTGAAGCTTTTAATTTTTTTTTATATTTATCCCTTTTTATCGTATATTCTAGAAGATTAAATTACAGTATTTAATAATAATAAAAAATATAGTTTAATTATTTCGTTAAATATTTTTTCATAATTAGAACTATATAATGCTTCACAAATTCACCACTGTCATCTAGTACTAAAAATAAATAAAAATATTATTAATCTAGAAAAATGATAATGGGGGCATTTGGGTAAATATCATTGAGACTTCCAGGACATCTGTTGCAAATTTTAGTTGAGACGATTATTCCAAATTAGTTATCAATTACAAAATAAATATATGTGGCTCTTTTTTTAAATTTGTATAACGACAATTTTACAATCATATACTATAAAAATTATAGGAACGTGCGATCCACGTGCTGTTAAACTAGTAATAATTAAAAAAAATATAGCACAATAGCTCTTTATTTTAAAATAAATGGTCTTTTTAGCTTGTGCACGCCTCTTAAGGAAAATAAGTATTTTTAAAAAGTGAAATACATTATTTCAAAATTACTTTTAATAAATATATATAGATTTTTTTTATTATTTAAATAACGATAAAATCACAAGAACATTTTTAATGTGTTATTGATTACTTGAAATAAAATTTATTTTATAGCAAACAAAAAAGTAAGAAGTTAGAACACTTCTTTTTTGAAATAGAGAAAAAACTAGGAACTAATAACATGACACTAAATAGTACTCCTATAGTTTTTTTTTCAAATTAGTTATCAATGTACAAATTAAATTTATGCAACTCTTTTTTAAAGAAATTTTAAAAATAATTAAATTGGAGAACATTATTAACGTGTTTTTTATCATGTATATTTTTTTTATTCTAAACAAAAAAGAAAAAGTAAAATAACACTTATATTATTAAGAAAAAATAAAACACCACTTATTTTAAAATGAAAGAAGTATTAGTAACTAATAATGTGATATTAATTAGTACTTACATGATTATACGAATTATTCGTCAATTTACAAAATTGAGGTAAAACAACTTTAATTTTCCCATCTTGACCTTCAATTTTATTTTATTTTCAAAAATATAAATATTGCAAGGTCCCAAAAAATGTTCTTGCATTATTAAAGTTGATGTTGATAAATAAACCACAAAAATATAAAATATATTTAAGAACATATTAAAAAATCAGTAAAAATACACATATTATTTTTATGTTTCTAAAGGGCATTAAAGAAAAAGTGAATGAAAACAAACACTATGAATCTTTTTTCGTTCTTTGAATTAATTGGGTTATTTAAAGTTCAAAATTTATGTTTGGATTTTTCTATATTTATTCCCTTTTTAATGAGATTTTATGTTTTTTTTAGAAGATAAAATTATATTATTTTTAAAATTATCTCTATGATTTTATACAAATAAGAATAAAAAATACATAGTTTAAATTATGCCTTTCAATATTTTTCTTAAAATTCAAAAATTGATAAAATTGCAAGAACATTACAAACATGTTGTTGAGTATGTTAAACAAAATTTTATTTTAAAACAAATAAAGAAGAAGTAAAACACTATTTATTTTGAAATCAAGAAAATAGTAATAACTAATAACGTGACACTAATTAGTAATCTTATGATTATTCCAAATCAGTAGTCAATTTACAAAATAAATGTATGTGACTTTTTTAAAAATAAATAAATCAAACAACGATTAATTTTACTGCATCGTATATTACTTATACGATACTCACATGAAATTCACGTATCGTAAAATTAGTAATAATAATAAAAAATAGCACAATAACCCTTCATTTAAAATAAGAAGTGTTTTTAGGTTACTCACGCCTCATAAGGAAATTAGGCATTTGAAAAAAGTGAGATTCATTTTTTCTAATTTATTTTTAATAAATGCAATTATTATTTTTTTGTTATTTAAATAACCATAAAATTGGAAGAATATTATTAACATGTTCTTGATTATGTCTAACAAAATTTATTTTATAACAAACAAAAATTAAAAAATTAAAACACCACTTATCTAAATGGAAAAAAAAAAATTAATAACATAACACTAATTAGTACTCCTACTATTATTACAAGTTAGTTGTCAATGTACAAAATAAATATATATATTTCTTCTTCTTCTTTTATTTTTTTAAAAAAAAACTCAAAACTCGATGAAATAGGAAGAATATCATTAACGCGTTCTTAGTTTTGTAAAACAAATTTTATTTAAAACAAAAAAGAAAAATTAAAACACCACTTACTTTGAAATGAAAAAAAAGTAATAACTAATAACGTGACACTAATTGATACTCCTACGATTATTCCAACTTAATTGTCAATGCATAAAATAAATTGATACAAATTAAAGAACATTATTAACGTGTTCTTGATTATGTAAAACAAATATTATTATTTTCTTTAAAAAAAAATAAAAACCACTTATTTTGAATGAAGGAAATAGTAGTAATTAATAATGTGACACTAATTTGTACTCCTGAGTTATTTCAAATAAGTTGCTAATTTATAAAATAAATATATGGAACTCTTTTTTTAAAATTTGAAAAACAATTATTTTACAATATTGTATGCTATAAAAATGATACACACGACTGATGCACGTGCTCTAAAACTAGTATGAATTTTAAAAATATAGCACAATAACTATTCATTTTAAAATAAGTGGTGTTTTTATTTTGTGTACACCTCTTAAGGAAATTAAGTTTCCTAAAAGAAGATGCATTTTTTAAAATTTACTTTTAATAAATATATGTAACTTTTTATTATTATTTAAATAACGACAAAATTGCAAGAACATTTTAATGTGTTCTTGACTATTATGCAAAACAAAATTTATTTTATAGCAAACAAAAAGTAAGAAATAAAAAATTACTAATTTTGAAATAGATAAAAAAAAAAAATAGGAACTAATAATGTGACACTAATTCGTACTCCTACAATTTTGTCAAATTATTAACAATGTACAAAATAAATGCATGTAAACTCTTTTTAAAAGAAATTCCAAAAAACGATAAAATTGGAGAATATTATTAACATGTTTTGATTATGCAAAACAAATTTTATGTAAAAAAAAAAAAAGAAAGCAAAACACCACTTATGTTGAAACGATGGAAATAGTTATAATTAATAATGTGACAAGTACTCCTATGATTATTCTAAATTAATTGTCAATTTATAAAATAAATACATGTCACTCTTATTATTTATTTAAATAACGATAAAATTGGAAGAACATCATCAACATATTTTTGATTATATAAGACAAATTTTTTTATTTTAAATAAAAAAAATTAAAAATAATATATCACTAAAACATCACTTATTTTAAAATGAAAGAAATATTACTAACTAATAACGTGACATTAAGTAGCACTTACTTATACGATTATTACAAAATAGTAGTCAATTTACATAATCGAGGTAAAAATACTTTAATTTTTCCATCCTGCCTTTCAATTTTATTTTATAAAATATATCTAAAAACATAAAATAAAAAAAATCAGTAAAAATATACATTATTTCAAGTTTCTTAAAGGGCATTAAAGAAAAAATAAATGAAAACTACTATGAAGCTCAGGGAGTATCTTGGAAAAAAAAATGCTGTCAGTTTTTACATTACATTGACATTTTCACTAGAAATAATATTAATTTAATACTCTAAATGAAGTGATCGTAATTAAAGTACTACAAATTCTTTTTATTTCCTATTAACTCAATTTTTGAAGCTTTTTTCATTATTTGAATTAATTAAATTATTTAAACTTTAAAATTTATATTTAATTTTTTAAATATTTATCCCTTTTTATCTTATATTATAGAAGATAAAATTACACTATTTAATAACAATAAAAAATATAGTTTAATTATTTCTTTAAATATTTTTTGATTATATAATGCTTCACAAATTCACTACTATTATTTAGTACTTAAAAAAAAGAAATACTATTAATTTAGAAAAATGATAATGGGGGCATTTTGGGTAAATATAATTGAGACTTCCTAGACATTTGTTGCAAATTTAGTTGAGTAGATTGTCGTGCATTACTAGTCTCATTTGTTCCTTTTTAACATTCTTCAATTTATTAGTACTCTTATGATTATTCCAAATCAGTAGTCAATTTACAAAATAAATGTATGTGGTTTTTAAAAATATAAATAAATCAAACAATGATTATTTTACTGTATCGTATATTACTTATACGATACTCACGTGAAACGCACGTATCGTAAAACTAGTAATAATAATAAAAAATAGCATAAAAACCCTTCATTTTAAAATAAAAGGTATTTTTAAGTTACTCACGCTTCATAAGGAAATTAGGCATTTGAAAAATGTGAAATTCATTTTTCTGATTTACTTTTAATAAATACAATTAATTTTTTTTTGTTATTTAAATAACGATAAAATTGAAAGAACATTATTAACGTGTTCTTGATTCTGTATAATAAAATTTATTTTATAACAAACAAAAATTAAAAAGTTAAAACACAACTTATCTAAATGAAAAAATAAATAAATTAATAACATAACACTAATTAGTACTCCTACTATTATTACAAGTTAGTTGTCAATGCACAAAATAAATACATATATCGCTTCTTCTCTTTTTTTTTTTATAAAAAAAACACAAAACTCGACGAAATAGGAAGAACATCATTAACGCGTTCTTAATTTTATAAAACAAATTTTATTTAAAACAAAAAAGAAAAATTAGAACACCACTTACTTTGAAATGAAAAAAAGCAATAACTAATAACGCGACACTAATTGATACTCCTACGATTATTCCAACTTAATTATCAATGCATAAAATAAATTGATATAAATTAAAGAACATTATTAACGTGTTCTTAATTATGTAAAACAAATATTATTTTTTTAAAAAAAAAAGTAAAACACCACTTATTTTGAACGATGAAAATAGTAGTAATTAATAATGTGATACTAATTTGTACTCCTATGATTATTTCAAATTAGTTGCTAATTTATAAAATAAATATATAGAGCTCCTTTTCTTTTTTTTTTTAAAAAATTTGAATAACGACTATTTTACAATATTGTATGCTATAAAAACGATACACACGACTTATGCACGTGCTGTGAAACTAGTAAGAATTTTAAAATATAGCACAATAACTATTTATTTTAAAATAAGTGGTGTTTTTAGTTTGTGTACACCTCTTAAGAAAATTAAATATTCCTAAAAGGCGAGATGCATTTTTTGAAATTTACTTTTAATAAATATATGTAACTTTTTTTTATTATTTAAATAACGACAAAATTGCAAGAACACTTTAATGTGTTCTTGATTATTATGCAAAACAAAATTTATTTTATAGCAAACAAAAAGTAAAAAATAAAACATCACTTATTTTGAAATAGAGAAAAAAAAAGAATTAATAACATGACACTAATTCGTACTCTTACAATTTTTTAAAATTATCAATGTACAAAATAAATGCATGTAACTCTTTTTAAAAGAAATTCCAAAAAACGATAAAATTGAAGAACATTATTAACATGTTTTTGATTATGCAAAACAAATTCTATGTTAAAAAAGAAGAAGTAAAACACCACTTTTGTTGAAACGATGGAAATAGTAATAATTAATAATGTGACACTAATTAGTACTCTTATAATTATTCTAAATTAGTTGTCAATTTACAAAATAAATACACGTAGCTGATATTATTTATTTAAATAATGATAAAATTAAAAGAACATCATCACTGTATTCTTGATTATATAGACAAATTTTTTTTATTTTAGTCAAAAAAAAGAAAATAAAATATCACTTATTTTAAAATAAAAAATATTAATAAATAAATTAACTTGACATTATTAGCACTTATATGATTATTACAAAATAGTAGTCAATTTACAAAATCGAGGTAAAACTACTTTAATTTTTCCATCTTACCCTTTCAATTTTACTTTATAAAATATATCTAAAAACATAAATAAATAAAAATTCAGTAAAAATACAGATATTATTTCAAGTTTCTTAAAGGGCATTAAAGAAAAAATAAATGAAAACTACTATGAAGTATCTTGGAAAAAAAATGCTGTCAGTTTTTACATTACATTGACATTTTCATTAGAAATAATATTAATTTAATACTCTAAATGAAGTGATCGTAGTTGAAGTACTACAAATTCTTTTTATTTCCTATTAACTCAATTTTTGAAGCTTTTTTCGTTATTTGAATTAATTAAATTCTAAAATTAACTTTTTACATATTTATTCCTTTTTATCATATATTCTAAAAGATAAAATTAATAACAATAAAAAATATAGTTTTAAATATTTTTCGACTATATAATACTTCACAAATTCACTATTTGAAAAAAGAAATACTATTAATTTAGAAAAATGATAATGGGGGCATTTTGGGTAAATATAATTGTGACTCCCAAGACACTTGTTTGCAAATTTAGTTGAGAAGATTGTCGTGCATTACTAGTCTCATTTTGTTCCTTTTTAACATTCTTCAATTTATTTTCTCCTCTCTCTCTCACTCTCTGTGTATTGTATTGTATGTACATGGACAACACTCCACTCTATAGACTCTGCTCATAGACTACTCTAGAGAGAGAAACAAAACAAAAAACAACACAGTATTTATCTTCTTCCTCATTTGCAACTAGAGAAAAAACCAATCTCTAGTAGAATGGAGAACAATGGTATCATTCATGGAAATCTTGATCCTAGAGCTCAAGAATTTACACCAACCTATCCATTTAACAATAATTTTTTGCCTGTTTTTCCCAATCAATTTTACTACCCTTTTTCATGTCCTCCTCCTCCTCATCCACCGCCGCCGTACGCTGACGTTGCACCAGTGCCGTTACTCCGGCCGGCGTATCTTAGCGCTAACCCACCGGTACCTACGCCTATTTTACCACCACCAAGTTCAATGTCTACAAGAACTTTATTGTTATGTATGGTTCCGGTTGATGTGAGTGAATCGATTATTCGAAGGGAGTTAGAAGTATTTGGGGATGTAAGGGCTGTGCAAATGGGAAGGGTAAGAGAAGGGATTGTAACGGTTCATTTCTATGATTTAAGGAACGCCCAGACGGCGTTAATGGAGATTCAACAGCAGCACATGCAGCAACAGATGCGTTTAAGGAGGCATTATTATGAGTTCATTGAAAATCAAAATTCTATTCCACCAGTTCCACCGCCGACGGCGCGTGGACTCATTGCTGGTAAAGCTGTTTGGGCTCAGTTTACTTTTCCGGTCACTTCCGCTCTTGTTGAAGGGAATAATCAAGGCACACTTGTGATTTTCAATTTGTCTCCTCAGACTTCTGCTGATTCTCTTTTTCATTTATTTCAAGCTTTTGGTATGTTTCTTATTCCTTTATATGTTTTGTGATTCTGGTTGATTTGTTCGATTCGTGTAATTTTTTTTTTTGGGGTTCGAATAGGGCATGTGAAGGAATTGAGAGAGACACCAATGAAGAAGCATCAAAGATTTGTGGAGTTTTACGACGTTAGAGATGCATCAAGGGCGTTGATGGAGATGAATGGTTATGATTTAAATGGGCAGCCATTGCTGATTGAATTCAGCAGGCCAGGTGGAAATAACAGCAGACGCTTCTCCAAAGGTTTTCAGTATTCTTCCCCTACCAAATTCAACAATAATTACTCTCCACCAAGAATAGCGCCGGTATACAACACTTCACCATCCCAAAATCAGAAATCAAATTATGTTAAAGGAAACCCTAGTGGATGTAGCGGAAGTGAGAGTTCAGGGACTGGTGGTTCAGTTCAAGAATCATTCGCTTCTTTGTGTGTATCAAATAATAGTAATGTTAGGATTGGGAAGAACAAGAATGCCAGAAAAAGCAATCACCACAGCATTAGTGCAAGTAGTAGCAGTGTTACAAGTTGTTCTCCAAAACGTCCACAAAAACTGTTCCAACAACAAGCAAATAGCAGCAGCAGCAGGCCATGGAAGATGGGCTGGTCATCAAAGCAGGCAAAAGATTATGACCCTCGTTTTCTAATTAAAGAAGATGCCATTATGGAATCAAATTGCAGAGATTCCAGAACTACTGTCATGATCAAAAACATACCAAACAAGTACAGGTTAAATTCGTCTTCATTTTGTTGCCCTCTTTATATACATATATAAAAGCACATATTATTCTGATTCCGTTTGTTTTCATCACTTTATGTTACATAAATTCTGAAAATACTGGCAATTTATCATGTTTCCTTTGGTCTGCTAGTTACATGAGATGATTTTGGTTTTAGATCAAACATTTTAAAGAAAAAAAAATAGTATTTGGTATAATTTGACTGACATATATTTGGGGTCTGGTGTGCAGTCAGAAGCTGCTGCTGAACATGCTGGACAACCACTGCATTCACTGTAACGAGCAGATTGCCGACGGCGATGATCAGCCAAAATCCTCTTATGATTTTGTTTATCTTCCTATCGATTTCATGTAATCTTCTAAAACATTCCATTTTTATTTATTTCACTGAGTATTCTTTTTTTTGCTTCTAATTGATGATTTATGGATTTTTGTTAGTAACAAGTGCAATGTGGGATATGGATTTGTGAACATGACTTCACCGCAAGCAACGTTGAGACTGTACAAGGCTTTTCATCTTCAAAATTGGGAAGTTTTCAACTCCAGAAAAATATGCCAAGTTACTTATGCTAGATTGCAGGTAGGTTCCTTCCCCTCAAAGATTCATTTTCTTATGCAATAATTATTTTTTTTCTTTTTTCAAAATAGCATTTCGTTATACGATTGGCCTCATCTTCTGAAATTTTCTCGGAAGATGAGTGTCAAGTTTGAAAAATTGACAGTGAACATTTTTTTTCAATTATCTCTCCACATAATCAAAAATTAGTCTCCGTTCATTTTTATTATTTAGTACTTGTTAACTTGACATATTAATGATGATGAATTAAGAATTAAGTAATTAAATTGTCTGTTTCTTTTTCAACTAGACAATAAAAATGAATATTTTATATTTTTAATATGTAGTGGATAAATAAAAATGAACAACGAAAATACTTGCATGAGTTATGAACATGAATTTGGTTTACTACTCTCTCCCATTCATATTAGTTTAATTTTTGTTCAGTTTTCAAGACTAATTTTAAATTTTATCCTTTCATTCATTTGTATTGGAATTAGTGATTGATTAATATTTACTTGTTTTAATTACAAATAAATTTGATAACAATTAATAAGGATAAAAATGATCTATTTTTGTTGAGACCTGAAAGTAGTAATTATGTGTTTGGATTAGGGAATCGAAGCATTGAAAGATCATTTCAAAAACTCGAAATTCCCATGTGAAGCTGAAGAATACATGCCAGTGATTTTCTCACCACCTCGTGATGGTAAATACTTAACAGAGCCTAATCCTATAGTTGGAGGTGGCATAATAAACTCTTCCTCTTCCAACAGTAATGATGAGAATGAAGAAACGGCGGCAGCAGGAAGAAACGGCGGCAGCAGCAGTAGTAATAGTAATGGTGAAAATTACAATGTGGGTAATGATGATTCTTCAACGTTTACTTGTGTGCGCATGTTGGCTGGTAAGTAATTGAAAGATCAAAACCCCCCAAGAGAAGAGAAAAGATTTGCATCAGTGTGAAAAAGAAGCGATTGATGATGGGTGAGAAGAAAACAGCTTGCTACCACCCAATGGGTTTGCGTGTATCAACTCACTCTATCTTGGGGGAAGAGCCAGGCCCTTCCTTAGCTTCCTTTTAACTCCTCATACTCAAATACCTGTGTAGTTCTAGCTTAGTTTTTCTTTTTAAGCTTATTTCCTATAAAAAAAAACTAGTTCAAATTTCAATATGTTTTGATGCTTTGTTAAAGTTAAATCGATAGTTTTGTTGTCAATTTAGTTTAAATGTATTGGTGAAATTCTTCTCACTCTTTATTTATTAGTTTCTATAAACATCAATAATAATGTTTGTTACTACTAATACTTTCCTGTTTAAAAATATAGACAATGGTCTAAAATTCTTCTATTTTGTATCCAAAATTTTTAGTATTCTATTATCCTTATTTCTCTATTTTTTACATACTTAAAACGCTAATATGTCATAGTAGGTGAGAACACCTCCTCTAAGCGCGTTAGAAGGTGAGAACATCTTAAATTTTGACGAAAATTTTCTTTCTCCAACGAATATCTTCTCCACCATTAAATAAACTATTGTTTCTTCGTCTCCACCATTAGCCCTTGTTCCTTTTATAAAAAAAAATCACAATTTTCTCAAAAAAAGAGAGTAGGATTTAATTGTTTATGTTAATTTCTACTTTAAATTTTGAATGGGTTTGTAATCTGTTCTAATTTTTTATTCAGATCTCTAGTTTGAACTTTCATGAAATTAATCAAAAATGTAATAAAACTTGAATAAGCTTTGTAAAGATCAATCAGACGCAATGTCGCTCTTAATTTCACGAATCTACAGAAACCGTAAAGGATAAAGCAAAAACTCGAAATAAGGTAAAAAACTAACCTTTTACTAAATTAATTGTAAACTACGGTATCAAATTGAAACACAACAAAATCCTTCAATCATCAATAGAAATATATATGCAAATGTCGAAGGAGATGAAAAGGCGAATATATATATATATATATATATATATATATATATATATATATATATATATATATATATTTGGGTCTTTAATGTTTTAGGAGGAGAATGTGTGGGTGGGTGGGGTGGGCAGGAATTAAGAGTTTAAGAAGTGGGGGAGCCAAAGCGTGCAATCATGTTAAAATATTTGTTTGATAAATGTGTTGAGATCAACAATTAAGTGTGTAGAAATAAGAGAATATGATGTTCAGAAGTAATAGAACATCCGTAAAATAAAATTGTGTATTTGATATTTCAAATATAGATTGGAGGGATTTTAGACCCTTTCCTCTTAAAAAATATTATAACTATTAAAAGTGTACTAATAAATTATTTAGTGGTCATTTAAATATCCTTTAAGTATATATTGATATTGAATTTAATAATAATTAAAAGTTATTTATGTTATAATAATAAATTTTAAATTTTTTTACTTTGCACATTCAATATACTAGAAAAATATGTTCACCTTTATTGGTTCAGTTTATAAAATTAAAAAATAATTTATCCAAGAAAACTAAAATTTAAAAGAAAATCATACGAATACATTCAAATAAACACCCCAAACTTATTTCAACCCTATCACTTCAGTGAGAGCTCATGGAAGATAAGCTATTATGAATATGTCAATTCAAATCAAGTTTAATTCAAAATAGATACCTATGTATTTAGAGTTGTTCCTTGCTTAATCAAAAAGTTTTAGCTTGAATTTTAATTTATTTTTTTTTTACCAAGGAACACTTTCTTCGAATAAGTCTTACACAATACAAATTCAAAACAAGTAACGAATATTGAATTTAAAACTCAAAGAACTAAAGAATACCGTAAAATAATATTTGAATATAGCATATCACAATTAAAAACAAAAATATAACAAAGGATACCACTAAATAATATTTGAATGCTTAGAGGTATATCCATCTCCTTTTATGTTCTATTTTAAAAATATGTCAAAATTAATATCAAACAATTAAAACTAGGCCATGAGAAAGTAGCTAGTATTGATGGATGATCTTTTTTTTTTATTGGTTATCCTCTTTCATCAACTTATCTTTGTAAAATCAAAGGAACAAATCCTTTTTCATTAAAGAATCTCTTCTTTATGGGTTTTCTTTCCCGAGGATATCGAGCATGGTTTCATTTTCTTTGCTAATACTCACTTCATTTCTATTCACTTTTCGTCGTCATTTTAGATTTCACACGTCTTTTTTTATTTGACAAATACTTTTTAAGTTATTTTAAATCAATTCAAATACGCTCGTATACTTTAGCAAATACTTCTTATTGTTTTATTAGACCCCAAAAAAAAAAATTCCACATGGAATATTATACTATTGTCAGCACAATACGACATATCAATGATTTATTGGAAAGTACAATCTTTTCTCCTAAGCCAAGGAAAAACTTTCTAGTTTTTCTTTGTCTGTCTTAGCTTGTTATTGGAAAAAAATAATAATTACAAGACAGAGAAGAAGCATGGATTGATGTTAGGTTGTGTGACAATAAGAGAAAGGAAGATTGGGTTTTGGCCTTTGGGTTGGCGATAATTGTAATTTCTTTGTACATTTTAATTGTTTGTGTTAGAGTACCCCTTTTGGTTTTAATTTAGCTTATGGAGAATAAAAATTTCACTCTATCAATATATGTAATCTCTTTGTTCGTTATTTTTTGTCATGATTTTTATTTTAAAGTAAAAATATAATATGTTTTACTAACATTTTAAGATATATTATTTTAACATTATAATTTATAGTACTCTTTTCATATAGTTTTTTAATATGTAATTTTTTGTTTAAAATATCGAATTAATATGATTTGATTTATTTTTGAAAATTAATCAAATTAACTTTCAAAGAGCATAATATGACAAATAAAAGTGAACAAATGGAGTAACTAATACCCTATACAATATTTTTTCTCCTTCAATATAGTGAACTATGACATTGGCAAATACCAACACTATTTTTATTACCGACTATTCAATTGCATTTCTATTAAGTTACACCCTATTTTTACCATACAACATATTAAACAGTTGATGAGGAATGTATTAAACAGGTGATAAAGAATAACGCTAACCTAAATAATTTGAGAATAACTAATCCAACATTAAAATAACAATAATAATATATTCAGTGTAATTTTACTAAATCGGTTTGGCGATTGTACATAGACTTTGTTACTATCTTGAAAGGTAGAGAGGCAATTTCCGAAAGATCCTTGGTTCAAGTTCATTCAACATAACTAATACACACTATTTTATATTATTTTATACATTTTATCAAACAATCCTTAAAACTACTTTATAAGATATAATTTCTCATATGATCAAAAAAATATTTTAAGAAGTTGATTAAAATTTGCGCATATAGTTTAAATAATAAACCAAAAAACAAAAGTCACATAAAATATAATACTTTGGTTTAAATTTTGATGTGATGTTAATTTATTCAAGTTATCTTTTACCAATATTTTAGTTTCTATTACTCTTTTCACTACACAAACATTTACAATAATAATGTGAGAGTGAAAATGTCTATATATGGAAAGAGTCAAGAAAGTGTAGAAATGACAAATGTTTATTAATAGGTAGGTCAAAGAGCAGCGGGAAGAAGAAAAGAACAAAATGAAAGAAGGATGTATGAAATGGGATGACAATGGTCGTGTTAGAGTGATAAATACTCTTCATCTTTTAATTAGGAGATCTCGAGTTTGAATTTCTTCTTGAGTATAAAATTATCTTTGTTAGTACAATTCATTTTTTTTTTTACGTAAATTCATATTTAATCGAACTTTCAATATGAGTACCGATCATGAAATCGGAGAAACCAAAAAATTGGACATAGGAAGGGTGTAGGATATCTGAAAGGATACAGAATGTAATGGTCTTTCCAGGTAAATATGCAGAGCAGACTATATACTGTAAAAGTTAAATAAATTGGCAGTGAGTTTCAACACTGTATTTGTTTGTTTGTTTCTTTCTTTGTTTTATTAGTCATCTACTGGCTGTCCTTTTAGGGTCAACCCCAGATTTTAACATGTAAAATCACTGCATTATTTATTGTTCTAAGCTAGCTCGGTATTCCACACAATATAATCCACTTGCTTTTATATTTACACAGATGTTAAAAATTTCATTTTTACTTGTTACATTAAATATAATAAGATTTTTTTATTAAACGTTAATATAATAATATACTCATTTCAATCAATATTTTCAACAAATATACTTAAATGAACTGAGGGAATACGAATTATAACTGTAATCAGCAAATACTCTTGTCTTTGGATCACATAACATTAATTAGGTTAGAGGGTTATGAATATCATAGATTAGTATATGAAATTAGTAATAATTGGTTGTCTAGTTTTACAACGGTTAGTTAGGTTTGGTTGTAGTTTGGAATACTTTATATATATGAAGTAGTATTAATTTTATACATAGATTTCTATGCTAGTACGAATTTAATATTTTTTAATTTTAATTGATGTAATATATGTAGAATTTAGAAAGTTGAATAAATTTAATATGATTTTTAAATATATAAGTAGTTACTTACTTTTTATTTGTATAAATTTATTGTGGAGAAGTCTATCAATATGTCTATAATTAAAGTAGACATTCAAAATAATAAACCAATAACAAAATAATATAATTTAAAACTAAAAGTTATAACCAAATCAGATTTTATAATTTTAAAAAAATTATACACTAATTAAATTATTGTAGAAAAAAGGTACTTCTCCGTTTCAAAAAGAATATCCCTATTTTCTTTTTAGTTTGTTTCAAAAAAGAATGTCTCTTTCTCTTTTTTTTTTGACAACAATTTAACTTTAGCTTTCCACGCAGCATGTTTAAGACCACAAGATTAAAGGATATTTTGGTACATTTGACATTACTTTAATTTACAACCACAAGATTAGAAAATCTTCTTTCTTTTCTTGTACTCCGTTTCAAATCAAACTAGGCAATCCTTTTTGAAACGGAGGGAGTCATTTTTTTTTTAAAAAAAATGAAACACGATGAAGCAGACACGTAGACGAAGGCTGCATGTTTCAACGTGAAATCTTGAAGTTAAAACTACAAGTCTCAGTTAGAAAGGATCCATACTTTCAAAAAAATTATACACCAGTTAAAATTAAAGTAGAACAAAAGAAATATATTTTAAATTTTTGAAATATGTTGAATGAGACACATCAATTTTAAAAGTCATAACTAAAAAGGATTTCATAGTTATGTAAAAATACACTAATTAAATTAAAGTAGAACAAAAGATATATTTTTTTTTACAGAAACATGTTGAAACAGGCAAGTTGACAAAATACTAAAAGTCATAGCTAAAAAGAATTCTATAATTTTTTCAAAATTATAAATTAATTAACTTAAAATAGAACAAAAGAAATAAAATTTTTGAATTTTCAAACAAATTGAAGTCAATTTCAAAAGTCTTAGCTAAAAAGGATTTCATAATTTCAAAAAACAATTATACTCTAATTAAATTAAGGAAAAAAAGAGTCAAATATATCTCGTTTAAAGTTTAGCTCAATCATGCTCTCGCTGGCTAACTTTTGACATAAATATACTCTTATTGGCGTTAGTTGGCATGCTAGATATATCCAACTTATTTTTCATTTCTTTAAATGTCACATGGAATAGTCATGTCATTTTGACCTTATCGTATGTCATATACATGAAAATGGAAAGGGATAAGTTATACACCTAAAAAATTCAAACCCATAGACATCTAATTCGATCCAGAAATGAACCCCTTTTGAATAAACTATTCGACTCATCTTCAATAATTTTGTTTAAATTTTTATTTTTTGGTAAATCCTGAAAATAAGTAATAGATTAATAAAAAATAGAAAAAATATGAAAAAATATATAAAACTAACGGCAAAAATCACAAATAAATATAGTAACCTTAAAATCAACAATCTCAACAATTTTTTTTTTTATATTTTTTCGACAAATCTCGAAATAAGTAATTTGTTAGTAAAAAAGGAAAAATTTGAAAAATAAAATTACGCCAAAAATTCACAAATAAATATATTAGCCTCAAATTCAACAATTTCAATAGTTTTTTCTTTAATATTTTTAGTAAATTTTGAAAATGAGTAATTGATTAATAAAAAATTTAAAAAATATATAAAATTAACGCCAAAAATTCACAATTAAATATTGTAACCTCAAATTTAAAAATTTCAACAATTATTTACAATTTTATAGTTTTTTTTTATATTTTTGATCAATCAATTACTCATTTTCGAGGTTTACCAAAAAAATAAAAATAAAAAATAATTGTTGAGATAGTTGAATTTAAGGTTGTAAATTTTTGGCGTTAATTTTATATATATTTTTTCATAATTTTGATTAATCAAATACTCATTTTTGTGATTTATCAAAAAAATAAAAATTGTTAAAAAGTTGTTGAATTTAAGATTACTATATTTATTTGTGAACTTTTGGTATTAATTTTATAATATTATTTGTTTTATTAATCAATTACTCATTTTCGAGATTTATCAAAAAAAATAAAAATTTAAATAAAAAATTGCTAAAAATGGTTCGGATAGTTTATTCAAAATAGAGGTTGATTTAGGGGATGGATTAGGTGTTGATGGGTCTAAATTTTTTAGGGTCATATTTGATCTATTTCCATTTTCATATAGATGTTATGTAGTAAGGGCAAAATCTCATTACAATTCCACATCACATTTAAAGAAATGAAAAAATGAGTTGGATATGTCCAGCAGACCAGCTAACGCTCATAAGGACATATCTATGCCAAAAGTTGGACGATAATGACATAAGTGAGTTAAACTTTTAACGGGAATATATCTAGACCTTTTCAAATAGTTTAGGGGCATATTTGAATTTCTTTTTTCAAAAAAACGCTGAAGCAGACACGTTGACAAAGACGTTCTTGCTTCAACACTAATTGTCTCTTATATAATAAGAAAAAAAATACATATATATATATATATATATATATATATATATATATATATATATATATATATATATATTACCCTTTCTTTGTTTTTAGGCTTAAGTCATGTGCAGCCACTTAAAGTTGTCCGCAAAATTCACTTAGACACCTTAACTCATCCATATGCCGATTGAACTCCTTATTTGTTCAAAAATCATTTCCATTAAACACAAAATGCTGACATGGCAAAAAATGTGTAGTTCACTTTCTTTGAGCGCGTTAAGTTATGAAAAATAATATATTTTCTTTTTTTTCATTAACTTTTACACCTAATTTAATTTTTAAAAAAAATTAACAAAAAAAAAAGAAGAAACATACATCTTCTTCCCCAATATTGCTGCAACTATTCTTCCACCATTTTTCATAATTTTTTTTACATACGCACACTACACTACACACCACCACCTCCACCTCTCTCTTTCTCTCACCCTCTATCGTTCTTCTTCTGCGTTTCCTTTTTCTTTCTTATGTTGATTTAAGTTTCAAATATCTTGACGAAGTCCTATTAATTATGATGAAAAAAGATATGAATAGATTTTTTTGGACAAAAACTTGTTATTATTATTTTTCAATTTTAACAAATCTTAATTAATGATTAAGAAAAAGTGTGATTGGAAGAAATATCATTTCTAATATTGAATTAGATTCAAGGAGAGGGGTAGGTGGGTTGATCGGAAAAAAAACATATAATTTCAAATTAAAAGAAAAAACGTCAAAGTGAAAATGGTTATTCGAAATGTGATTCGATTTTGTATCTTTTGGTAAAAAAATGTAGAATTTAAAGTTGGGGTTGGGTGGGAGTGGTTGTGGGAAGAAGAAGAAGAAAAGGGAAGGTTGCTCTTTTTTATTTTTTTTTTCTCAAAAAATAGTTTTAATTTATTTAATTGTGTTTTTCTGGGCCCAATGTCAAATGTCTCTTTTTTATTAGCTACCATGCCGTGTCAGCCGCGAGTGTATGACACACCATCTTTATTTTTAGTTGATTGTCAAAATATGTTCGATAGATATTTTTTTTTAACTAAAAAAGGTGTTTAATTGAAACATGTCTTAGATAAAGTGCCTAAATGAAATATGTGGACAACTTTAAGTGGTTGTAGATGACTTAAGCCTTGTTTTTATGTGCTTCGACTGTTGCTTTGTTGTTGTTATGCTTTCCTTTTCTAAATGCTCTATACCACTTAAGTAATTAAATATTGGGATTTTCATAAATATTTTAATTCACTGCATTTGAGCTAAAATATCTTTGAAAACATTTTTTCTATTTTTATAGAAATTAAATAGAATATGTTCATTTCAAATTTCACAAAAATGGTTATTATATGTAAATACTCTATCTGTTTAAAATAATACAATTAAAACAGGATAAAATAAAAAATTTCTTTTCAACTTCTTTCTCATTATATTCCATTTACATACTTAAAATTTCACGCAGTATCCTTTACTTGTCCAATGTTTATCTAATATCATTACGAGCAAAATATTTTTATAAGATAAAAGTACAGATATTTTTTACAAAAATGAGAATATAAGTTGCTGCAAATCAAGAAAAAGAAGTTACATACATTTTTATTTTACTCCTTCGTTGTATATATATTTTTTTGATATATTATTTTTTGACATTCAACTTTATCGTTATATTTATGTTCGTTATCTAATTTAAGCGTCATAATTACCACTCACTAATTAGAAATCAATTTCTTCTCCTAAATTTTTCTACCTGACGTTTTTTTCTAACTAAATCTACTTATTTATTCCTGTAAATTCTTTTAACTCACTCGCAGGGCATGCGTACTGTATATATAAGCAACACAAAATAATTAAAAATATATTTTGAATAATTTAATATATAGATTGCTGTACCCTTGTAATTTTAGACTTTTTAAATGAGTTTCAAATATTTTAAATGAGTTAGTGATTGCGTGTTTAAATCTCACCTCTCACTTGAAGTCTACTGTCGACAAAGGGATTAAGAGCTTAATTTGTAGACTGCAAGGGTTTATTATGACGGGAATAAGTTAACTTTATTTGTGAGTGAAATACTAATCACGAATAACTTTTAAAAATGTAAAAAAAAAATAAAAGAATTATTGTAAACATATTTGTGTTATAATTAATATCTAATTATGTGGAATTTTTAAGATATGATTAAGAATCTTACTTGGAGACAAAGTTAGGTTTTTCCCTATAAATAAAAGGGTTTTTCTTCATTGTAAAGAAGATTTGTAAATTCTGAATATACTTCAAGATGAATAAGAAGTTTTTTCTCTTCTCCCTACTTTATTCTTCTTCTTGTTTATCACGTATTCTTGACACGTTGTTAGAATACATGCATTCACTACAATCAACGGTCCAGGTCCCTTGACACACTCGAAGTAAGAACGAAGAGTAAGTAAAGACAGAAAACAGCACAAGTAGGTTACATGGAAACCTTTTTGCTCAAGGGAGTAAAACCACGACCTATCACACAGGATTTTCAATCGTTTTCACTAATCTTTCCAAACAAAAGTGAAACCCGATTACAACCAAGTGAGGAGAAGTTATTAATCTCACAACCAAGCAACAACTCTATTGCTTGAAGAACCTAAGCAGATTTAACTCTGCCCACTAAGCTATCATCACTACACAACTTAGTAAGCAACACGCAGGTTGACCACTAAATAAGTTGGACACAACTAACTTAGACTTTTTAACAAACCAAAACAATCTGATTCCTTTATAAGTTTAGGAACATAATTACAATATACGTTCAGAAGAAATACTCTTAAGACTTCTAAGCTTCATGCTCTTTCTAATTTTGAGTTGATCTTGAAATACTTCTTGACTTCTTTTGCTAAACTTTTGCAAGAATTCTTGAGATGTTTTCAAGTTGCAGAAATTAAAGATTGTGACTATTAGATGTTATGTTCATGTAGAATAGTCACAATCTTAAAGCAATGTCATTGGCTGAGATTTCTGTCGCGTCTGCCATTTCTGTCACTGTTGGAGATTGTGGACCAATTTTTTATACTTTTTCAGCCTGACAGTGAGAAGTGTGTCGATCCAAGAACCAGGTCCCTTTACAAGGTCCTGGGGTTTGTCTTGTCATGAGTTGGAGACTATGCACCAACCACTTGTACGTCTTTCCAGCTTGGTAGTTAAGAGTTTATAACACAATGAATCAGGTCCCTTCACAAGGTCCCCAAGTTTGTTATATCATCAAAACTACAAATAACACACGTTATTAACATGAGCCTCTAATCTTTTAAATTAAGCTTGTAGTATTCTATTTGTGTGATTAACGGAACCAACGTTGGTGATGGTATGTATCACATTAATCTATCAGGAGATGTTACTTTGTTAATTAAGATGACTATCGTAGAAAAAAAAAGATTGATATACTCGCATGTTTGTGTTCCATTCATGAAGAATGAGAATGTCACGACCCAAAAATGGGCGTGATGGCACTCGTCTTATCCCAACAAGACAAGTCAGCCTAAAACTCAACCATTACAATAAAGTGCGGAAATAAAGATAAGTAACTTAATAAAACCCCCAAAACCTGATAGTTACGTGTACAAGCCTCTAAAGTATTACAATTGATTCAAAAGAAAAACTCAAGTCTCTAATGAACTTGTTTCTAGAATAGAACAAAATCATAATTAAGGAGAAGAAAGTCTGCTGCGATGGAAACAACTACCTGACAAATCTTCAAGAAGCCTCAGAAAAGAAGAGAATGACAAGTACAACAAAAATCCAGGCTCATAACCTACAAAAATTTGTAGAAGCAAGGGGTGAGTACCAAACCACACGGTACTCAGCAAGTAAACGGCTAAACACAGCTAAGGGGATGAAATACGGGTACTCCTACCACCCCCAACCAAACCTCCACAACTACAACCTGCATTAAAATCAACCCAACCTAACAGCTCACAATTTACATAGCACGTAGCTCAACAACAACACTTAGACAATTTACATATCCTCAACAACAACACTTCAACGAATTACATATCCGCAATAACATGCTCAATATTGATCAATCACAAGTTTCGCAGAAAGGCAATCAGAAGATCAGCAAAATATGATATCAAGTTCACTAATGATAAGTATGTGCAATGCAATGGAATGCAATGTCAAGTATAATGATGCATGTCTGACCTAGTGATACACACCCGCTGTCTCTCAGTCCGGGACCCATGGGGGACATATCTGTCCATGCATCTGTCGCGGCGCACGACACGACCCTTGATAATAGTAACCATCGCGTCGCGCGATACGTCCCTCAAAATATAGTATCCATCGCGGCGCGCGATACGTCCCTCGAAATGGTACATCCTCTTAAGTACCCATTCTTTCTCAAAGCACATAACACTTGTTACAACCAATGCGTCAGAATAATGCAGATGATAAGTTCACACAAATAATGAGGAGATGACCATTTTCATAACATCACACAGTTCACAACCACACAAACATGAAGTTACATCAATAATGATTCAACAAGCCTTCAACTCTTTCTCAACACTACACACATAACAATTAATCACATTGCCTTTTTGTTATCCCCATTCTTTTCATCATTAGAATTAATCAATGTGGACAAGTCAACCCATCACCAATCTCGTTACTCCCAACATATACCACAAAGACATACACGCATTTCATACACTTAACAAGAGTTTAGAAATCCACTTGCCTCAATTTATCGAACAATCACTTCGGGACTTTAGCCTTCCTCCTTTGTTGTACTTTCAAACCAATACAATCTATTCAAATCAATAACCACAATAAGAGTTCAAATCTTACAACACTCATATTACTATTTGTTTAACTTTGACCCGACAATTTATCCAAATTTATAATAAAGTTTCTCAATCCTGATTCTAGCTAATATGTCAAATCTCATATTTCTTAAATTTCAAGTCAAGAGTTAAGTCATAATTTCTCCAAACACTACAACCCTAATAGTTTCCATATAATATAATTGTCCAATTATTATCCCAAAATGGCTATTGACGGCATATCAATATTCCATTGGAAATCTTGACATACTTTCAAGGGGAACACCATCAATAATTTCTAAAAAAACCCAATTACATATCTATAACTAGTTATGACACTATCACTTTGACAAATTTCATAATAATTATAAGAAGATTTAAAGAAAATTAAACCCCAACAAATTTTCAGAATCTATATGTCACACATTAAATTCCTATATATTTAGTACCCACCCATTACCATTAACTTTCAAAACAAACTCACAAATCCTTTTTTCTTTACAAACCTACAGTAACCCACTTCAATTTCCTATCTATCTCTTAACGAATTAAAAGTATTAATCATCATAACAATTATCTTCTATACATATATTGTTTCATCCATCAACAATAATAATTCATTTAATACCCTCTAGTCCATAATTATATGTAAATAACATGTGCACATGTACACGAAATCAAAAACTAGTTTCACATATTAGTGTAAATTATACACGTTTTGACTTAAAAATCTACTCCTAATTACATCAAAAACTTAATAGAAAGGATGAAAATAATTACCTTGACGCCTTGAGATAAAAATATTGATTTTGCTCCTCTTTTTTTTTTCTTTTCTGCGTATTCTTTCTGGTTTTTTTCTTCTTCGTTTGAGCCGTCACAGGCTTTTAAAAAGTTAGGGCACTTCGCCCCTTTTCTTTTTATTTTATTTTATTTATTCATTGAATTAATTTCTTTTTTTTTTAATTATTAGCAACAAAACAATCTTTTATTAAATCTAAAAATCATGTCACTCATTCTTATAAGTCATATAAATTAAATATAAAATCTACTAAAAAGGTCAATATAAAAATAATGGTTGAAATTTCTAAAACGACTAAGAGGATCATTACAGAGAACTTTTGATAAATTTTAAAGATATAGATCCATTATCTAGAGTGAATGAGGTGTAAATCACCATGCTAGGCGTGAGAATAATTGCGACCTTTGGTCAATGATGTGGTATCACCAAGAATGTCTCTAAGAAGGCATGTATTATAGAAAAGTTTCATACTTTATCTTCAGCCTTGTATTGGACAAGAATTAGTGCAATTGAGGCACATTCTATGTTAAATTAGAAGTTTACTAATTCCAATACTTTTTTTAATATGAGATGATCGTCTGGGACATCATTAGTCTATAATGCTTAGACGAATTATGAAAAATTAAAATGGACATCCATGGAAAAACCTAAAATTCTTTTAAATGGTGAATTTTCTTCTACTGCTTGTTAGCAAGGCAAGTTAATTGTGAGACCATCATAAACGAAAGTTGAAATTGAATCCCATGCGTTCTAGCAACGTATACAAATACTTGTGGACCTATTCATTCACTTAGTGAATTGTTTAGATACTTAATGGTCCTAATAAATGTTTCTTCTAGATGGTCTCATGTATGCATATTGTTATCTCGCAACTTGATACATGTTGGCAAAAGTATTGACATAAATAATATGATTACAAACACAATTTTCTGATAATCGGAGTAGTCCATTCAGTGATGAGATCACGACTCACCTCTAGACGAAGTAGAGTAACTGAGAAGAAATAAGTGTAAAAATTACTACCGAAGTAATAAAATAGAACTTTACTTATATAATAATAAATTAGAAATTTACTAAAGCAAATGCACATGATATTTTGGCACGAATATTTTGATCATCCCAAAGATGTGCATACTGGGTAACAGACATACATTGAAGAATTCGAAGATTCTTCAAGAATTCTTTTTGTTGTTTGTTCTTATGACAAGTTGATTGGATCAACTAATGTTGAGATTAAATCCCTAATAAATTCTGAAAAGTATTAAAGGTGAATATAGGATTGTTCACCTATCATGTGATACGATAAAAGATGCGTCTATAAATAATCACATGTGCATTTGTGTCAATTTGCAATTAGATATTCGCGTAATTGTTTGTGCAAAATAATTGAGTTAAGAGCACAACTTTCAGAATATGTAATTAAGACAATTTATCTTGATAATATTGATAAATACTCAAGATGTTGTGACATTAAATGTTTGAGATAGTAAAATCATTGCTTGTGAATATAAAGCTCCATGGGTTGATCTGAAATATGATACCGCATACAAAAGTAATTGTACGCATCAAACCAATAAAATATGATCAGATTTTCTTTCAATTGATTTATTGTCAGCGACTAAATATTTTTCATTTGAATATTTTGGTATATAGTATATACTCAATGAATATACAATGATACACAAAGATAAATTCTCCAAAAGATTGAGATATATTAGTTTGTCTAACATAAGGGGGAGATTGAAAGCAACACAAGAGTTGTAAATACTCATATTGAATGTCCCTTAAGGATAGAGTCTACCATATGCATGGAGTATGATAGACAAATCAATTCTAATAAAATAATCTTTGAAAAAGGAGGAAGATCAAAGAATCCAAATGATCGCAATAAGAAGACAATGTGTTGTTGAAGAGCTTACGACATAACACTTCATGAAACCTCGTGAGAGGGGTATGTACCTAAAATTAATAAAGTGATGGATCTCAATAAGTTATGTCATATTGTGAATTAATGCAAAAATGATATAGTTGACGATATCTTTAATACAATAAAATGATATAGTTAATTCATATTGTGAATTAATGCAAAAATGATATTATAAAAGATTGTAAGGATACGAATTCTACATCTATTAAAGCATGCTGGTGTAGAAATAATTATCAAGTGAAAAGTGAAATAGGACATCTTGGTAAGTGTAAAGCTTATTGACTTGCAATCTAGGTATTAGAGAATATCATACATCTAATATTGAATGTTATCACTGGAAAAAATTGATATGAGAACTATCCAATGAGTTCAAAATCTAAAGTAATACAAGTTTTTGAAAAAAACTTATTTATCATCCTCATAAGGATTAAATAGATTTCAAATGCATAAAGCATGTACAAGTATTTTTATTCAAGTTGATGACTCTTAAAGATTTTTCATAAGGCAATAGATTATTTGCTTAAAGAAGTTGAAGTAAGAAATTTGTAAAAATCTTTGATCATGAAGGGAAGATTTATAGAAGGGATAGAAGGAAACATATTTCGTCAAAGTTTTTCTACACTCATGAGCTCCTAAGAATGACGATATCAACAAGCTACAGGTTTGTTCATGTAACACTAAAGATGATTTGTTCATCAAGTCTCTACCAATTATAACTGTCAAGAAGATTATGCACAAGCTTGGAAAACAAAGATTCAAGTTTGTGGATTGATGTTTTTATAAGGGTGAGTTAATACGTGATGTACTCTTTTTCCCTCAATTTTTTTGTCCTATTAAGTTAACCTTGTAAGATTTTTAATGATGTATCCATAATGCGCATGTTTCATAAGAAGAATCCCTTAAACCAACTTATTTTTAGAGTGTGTTTTTGTAAAGTCAATCCCTTAAACCAACTTATTTTTAGAGTGTGTTTTTGTAAAGTAGCAATTTGTTTTCAGAAATTATGTCATCTATATTTGATAAATTAAATATAATAAAAAATAATCTTCACATAACTAATCCCCTCATAATTAATTCGAACATAACTTATCTTTAAATCAAATATTTTCGACTCTCTAAACTGCTTTAATCAAAAGAAAAGAAAACATATCTAATACACTGTCAACTAAAGTTGCAAGCTAAAATAGAATACATCGATGCATTTCAACGATAACACAAATTCAATCAAAAATTTTATGTGAGATTATTATTAGAGACAATTTATCAATGTTGTCTTGTGAGGAAAATAAAATTAAAATCAAAAAGTGATTTTTTTGAGAACTTATTTATGATATTACTTTTAGATAAATCACTTTACAATGATGTATGATTGGATACATTACTTTATGCGATATATCAAAATATTAAATGATATATCCGAATACTAGATATAATGTATCAATACATTGATAGATGTATCTGAAACCCAAAACGTGATGTATTATAACATTTTAAAATATATCTAATTTTTTGGTCTAACTTAATTTTTTTTTTATAATTTGGAAATGATATAATATAATTAACTCTTAATAATATAAATTTTCGTACACTTTATTTAATATATTATTTTTATATATTCTATACTAGTTTTGCCTTTGGATAATTCTTTTAGGAAAATGCAAAAAACTGTAGGTCACAGCTTTTTAACCAGAATTGAGGGGTGGAAGTCAATTTGACGGCGATGGTCATAAAAAATATGTTGCCTGCGCAGGCTAGTATTTTCCATTGAGAATTGACATAAGTAGAAATTAAAACATAGCACATAGGCATTTCATGTGATTTGATTTCTATCTACTTTTAGCCAAGCAGACTACATATCCCTATACATAACTATTATCCACAGTTTTTGGATAAGATTCTACCACATACATGGATTAAGTTTTGTACATACATAAAAATACGATTGAGGATCACATCATATGGAATAGTTTTTAATTGCAATAAATTATTTGTACATACATAAATTTTGTATGTTCATTTCTTTTGGGGTTTGTTCGGTAAGCTGCTGAGATCATAAAAGTATTAGTAATATAATTATTAGTTATATGTGAAAATTATATATTATTTCATGTGATAAGTAGTTATGTATGTATTGATTATTTTACTTTTTAAAATAATAATGCTTTGCATGAGTATCGTGTATGAAATAATCTATACTCTCTTAATCATATATTAGTTATGTAAATTGTAAAATTATTAATCAAATATTATATTAATTTTATACATAAATAATTTAATTTGTGTTTACCTATCAAAACATAATATAGTCATACAAAAATTAATACACATAATAACTTGATCTTTATCTATTACTAAACGTTCCCTTGAACCTTAGATGGGAATTACTCAAAGCTTTTATAACGGAGACAAAAACTTATTCCATCAATTAAGACGTGGTTTTCGCTCGTAAGGTTATTTTTACACTTCAATATTTATAGTTTGTACTTGGGGTTGTTTATGGTTATGATTAATAATCAAATCGAATCACAATTTAAATTAAATTGATTAATAATTTGATATTTGGTTTAGTTTAATTAGATTTGATTTTTAAAATTTGAAAATCGATACTATTTGATTTTGTTTTGATTTTACTAAAAAATAACCAACGCGTATGAGTAATCCATATTTTATGAAATCACGTGTGATTAATTTTGAGATATTTAATCATGAATTAAAGGAAATTGTTAGGGTAGTAAATATCTCTTATTCATAACTTGGAGATTGCAAATTCGAGTAATCCATATTTTATGATAAGCAAAGTTTTTTGACAGTCCATGTGAAATGACTGTTCAGACAATTGAGCGTATGAGTCCTTTCTTTTAGGGGAAAAATTAGTGAATTATAGTCAAATTTCTTAACATAATTAGTAAAAATATAATACTTAAAAATAATTAGAAAAATATCAATATGTTAATATTTAAACAAATAAAATATATCATAATATAAGTAACTTCTTTCATTTTATTTTTCAAATCAGACCCCATTGAATTAATATTACGCCCCTATCTGTGTAAAAGAAGACAAAAAACTCTCATTATCTACTTTTTCTTTTCTAGTTTTTTAGCCAAAATTATTTCTTTTTCTCTCGAGTTTTTCGCCATTGTTCTCTCATTTTTTTGTTCAAGAATGTCATGCCCCCTTTTTTCCTTACAATTTGATTCATTGTTTTGAAAGAAAAAGAGTTTTATTCATTGTTTTGAAATAAAAAGAGTTTTTCCAATTAAAGTGACATTTTGAAAAAGAGATAATTATTATTCAGAGTCGCCACTTGGATATTAAGTTTTGGTGTTTCAAGTCACCTATTTAAATCCCTAATTAAAAGTAAATTTGACTTTATTTTTATTGGTCTGCGAACTAGAAATTCGGGTAAGGAATATTTTGTTTACCGAGGGGAAGGTGTTAGGCACCCTCGAGTCCCGTAGTTTTAGCACAGACTCTTTTTGGCTTTAGTATGACTTGACTTAATTTTTGAATATTATATTATTTAACTTAATAATAAAATTCTTATTTACCCTCAGATCTATTTTAAACTTATTTGAAATGGATTTATTTATTTTAAATGGTCTTATTTTTTCGATGTACGTCCATTAATTTTAAACTTGAAACATCCATATATTTTATTTGTATTTTTATTTTAAATTTTTCTGCTTATGTTTGTATGTTTTTATTTTTTAATGTTATTATAGGTAGAATAAATATTGGTATATAGTTTATAAGAATTAAAGTTTGTGTAGGAAAGAGATTTTTAAAGTTCAAGTGAATTTAAGATTATATTTTTTTTATTTTTTAGATTTAAAATAGGAAAATAAAATTTTATAAGATTAGAAGTTAGTTTTATCAAAAAATTCTAAATTGTTATGAAACTATATGAAATTAGAAAACGAATAAAGTATGAAGAAGAGAAAGATTTCTTATTCATCTTGAAGTATATTAAGGATTCATTGATCTTCCTCGAATCTTATTTACAATGAAGGAAAATCCTTTATTTATAGAAAAAACCTTATTTGGTCCCCAAATAGGATTCCTAACCATATCCTACAAGGACTCCACATAATTAGACATTCACTATAATACAAATTATTTATAATACTCCCCCTTGAATGTCGGTAGATTATGTGCCTCGTTAAAATCTTACTAGATAAAATCCAGTGGAAAAAAAATCTAGTGAAGGAAAAAGAGTACACATATCTAATAATACGCATTATGAATGCCTCATTAAAAACCTTACAAGAAAAATTCAATGGGAAAAAAACCTTGTGAGGGAAAAAGAGTACATCACGTATTAACTCCCCCTTATGAGAACATCAATTCAGAGACTAGAATCTTCGTTTTCCAAGCTTGTGCACATCTTTTTGAAATATGTAGTTGGTAGAGACTTGGTGAATAAATCAACAATAATATTACTTGAACAGACCTCTTGCATGTTGATATCACCATTCTTGGGAGCTTATGAGTGTAGAAAAACCTTGACGAAATATGATTTCTTCTATCTGGTTTTATGAATTTTCCTTTCAAGATCAAATATTTCTGCAAGCTACTTACTTTAACTTCTTTAAGCAAATAATCTATTGTCTTTTGAAAACCTTTCAAGAGTTTCAATTCTAGTTATCAACTTGCATAACAATAGTTGTATATGCTTCATACATTTTGAATCAATTGAATCCTTATAAAGATTATAAACAAGTTCTCCAAAAGCTTCCACATACTTTAGATTTTGAATCCTTCGTGACTTTTCATATTAATTTTTTCAAGTGATAACATCCAATATTAAATGTATGATATATTCTAGTGCCTAGATTGCAAGTCAAATAAGCTTTATGCTTACCAAGATACATCATTTCATTTTTCACTTGATAATAATCTACATCAGCATCTTTAATCGACATAAAATTTATATCCTCATAATCTTTTATAATATTGCGCGCTATTGTATTAAAGATATCGTCAATGACATACCATTTTGTATCGATTCACAAAACGACAAAACTTATTGAGATCTTATCATTTCATTATTTTTAGGTAGCTACCCCTCTCATGAGGTTTCATAAAGTGTTATGTCGTAGGCTCTCCAAGAGCACATTGTCTCCTTATTATGATCATTTTGATTCTTTGATCCTTCCCTTTTTCAAGGATTATTTTATTTAGAATTGATTAGTCTATCATGCTTCATGCATGTCATAGACTTTATCCTGAAGGGACATTTAATAGATGTATTTACAATTCTTGTGTTGCTTCTAATCTCCCCCTTATGTTAGACAAACTAACTATATCTCAATCTTTTGGAGAATCTATCTTTGTGCAACATAGTATATTCAATAATCATATATTGCACATCAAAATTATCAGATGAAAACTATTTGGTCCCTGCTCATAAACCAATTAACAGAAAAATTGATCATAATTTATTGGTTTGATTCATATAATTATGTTTGTATGTAATATCATATTTCATATCAACATATGAAACTTTATTTTCATAAATAATGATTTTACTATTGGAGACATTTAGTGTCACATCATCTTGAGTATTTATCAATATTATCAAGATAAATTGTCTTAATATTCTGAAATAGTGTTCTTAACGTAATTATTTTTGCTCAAACAATTTTGTGAATGTCAAACAACATGTTGACAACAAAAAGACATGTGATTATCTTATAAATGCGTCTTTTTATCATATCACATGATAGGTGAATAAGCCCATATTCACCTTTTATACTTTTTGGAATTTAGGGATTTAGTCCCAACTTTAGTTGATCCAATCAACTTTATCACGAGAACAAACAACTTAAAGAATTCTTGAAGAATATTTTAGTTTTTTAATGTATGTCCATTACTCAGTATGCACATCTTTGGGATGACCAAATTATTCATGCCAACTAATAAAATTATTAGTACTCGTAAACTTCAAGTTTACTACGTCATGTGCCTTTTGCTTTAGTAAATTTCTAATTTATTATTATATGAGTAAATTCAATTTTATTACTCCAAGAGTAATTTTCAGATTTATTTCTTCTCAATTACTTTACTCTTTAGGTGAGTTGTGATCTCATAATTGAATGAACTAATTTGAAGAAAATTGTGCATGTAACATATTATTTGTGCCAACATTTTTGCAAACATCGAGTTGCGAGATAATAATAGGCACACATGAAACCATATAGAAGAAATATTTATTAGGACCATTAAATGTCTAAACAATCCTCTAGGTGGATGACTAGGTTCACAAACATTTGTATACGTTCCTAGAACGTAGAGAATTCAATCTTAACTTTCGTTTATGATGGTCTCACAATTAACTTGTCTTGCTAACAATTATTACAAGAAAACTCACCATTTGATTTTTTTTAGGTTCTTCAACGGATGTCCATTTTAATTTTCCATAATTCGTCTAAACATTATAGACTAACGATGTCCTAGACAATCGTGTCAAACTAAGAAAATATTGAAATTAGTAAATTTCTTATTTACCATAGAATGTGCCTCAATTGCACTAATTCTTGTCCAATACAAGCTTGAAGATAAAACATGAAATTTTTCTATAACAAATGTCTTCTTAGAGACAGACATTCTTGGTGATACCACATCATTGACGAAAGATTGCTATCTTTTTCACGTCTACCATGCTGGCTTATCACCTCATTCACTCTAAATAATGGATCTGTATTTTTACCATTTATCAAAGGCTCTCATTCTTCATGAATGGAACACAATCATCTAAGTACATCAAATTTTGATAAACTTAGTACCTCATTCCATATTCATGTGCATCATTCAATTAATTGTCTTCTGTTAGATATTCATGCACTGCTACATTCACTTTGGGGAATGGATCTGCTTCAACGAGATATATTTCATGACTAATTTTATCAAAAACTCATTATTTCCCTTAGTCATCATAATATCATCAATATGGTGCATTGAGACTCAAATCCAACGTCTTATGCCATAAATCAAATGAGGGACTTGAATATAACATCTTTCATCACAAAGCATCAAGACTTCTGATGTCTTACCCTCTTGGTAAGATTGGACGTAAATCTATCGTCTTATTATTTTTGTGCGATATAACTTAAATTATTTGTCTTACCCACAATGAGGCTCAACCTCAAGCCTTTGAAAATGATTGCAATTTTATCAATTTTGATGATCATTAATATGATTATATATTATAATTACACACAAAACTGAGACTAATGATTTCTTATAATCAACACTAGCAGTTAATAGATATAGTTTAATAGATCACATACCTCATGTAGAGATTGAAAACATATCTTTCACTAAATTGTGCTTATTTAATTATTAAAATAAATTAAGAAATTTTCTTCCCAGTCAATTAAAATTAAACATAGAAAGTCGACAGGTCTCTTTAAATACTTACTTTAGATGGTACTTCCAGATCTGTTAATAAATAATTATAGCATAAAGATAAATCATACATTGAAGATATAAGAACCTTATTGCATAACTTATGCAAGATCTCTTTCGCACTTTTCCTGTCTTCTTCATAATTCTTTAAGAATAGAACAATCGTGCTGATATCATGTTATGAAACTATATGAAATTAGAAGAAGAATAAAGTAGGGAGAAGAGAAAAAATTATTTATTTCTCTTGAAATATATTTAGGATTTATAAATCTTTTACAAATCTTATTTACATAAAGAAAAATCCTTTACTTATAGGGAAAACCTTTCTTGGTCCCCAAGTAGGATTACTAACCATATCCTACAAGGACTCTACATAATTGTTTATAACATAAATGGATTAAAACTATTTTTAGAGAGATTTTTCTAATATTCAATATTTTTCTTTTTTTCCCCAAGATTCCTTTTTTTATCGTTATTTATTATTTTTACAAATTTGTCTTTTTCTTTTTTTTAAAATTTTTTTTTTATTACTTTTCCCTTTTTTTGTACATTTTTTTACGTTCTCTTTTATTAATTTTTTTTTACTCTTTTATTAATTTTATTTGTTTATTTCATTTTACTTCTTCCTTTTTTTTTTTTTTTTTGATTATTTTTTCCTTTTTCGTTTTTATTTTTATTTTTCACATTCTGTTTCTTTCACTTTTTTTGTTCTTGTTATGTTTTTTTTTGTTAATCTTCCTAATTTATCTATTTCTTTTTTATCATAATTATCTAACTAATATTTAATTATATTTCTTAATAATACGAATTAAAGTGATAATCATCTTAGACTTATTCTTAAGGTAAGTAAATTTATCAAAATAAACAAATTTCAAAAGACTGAAACATATTCTATAAAGCTTTTCTAAATCACTAATCGATTAAACTTTATAATTTTCTAAGGAAAAATAATCAGTTGACATGATTACACTGCAGCATCCAAATACAGTAATATCTCAATACTACTTAATGTATCAATGTTATTACTATTTTGTCAAATATTACATGTAATTTGTCTATCATTATAATTTTAATAAACTTCATGCGAAGGTTTAAAGAAGAAAATCTTAATCTACTTGCAGTACTATTGCACATGCAGAAAAACTATATGTAAGAGAATAATACAACACATGAATAGCTTTTCAAAAAAAAACAAAACACAAAACTATATTTTATGAACATAAACATTTACATAATTAACTAAAAATGGAACCACGACGAAAGAATACAAATAACATTGTATTATTTATTCAAATCAATCTTCAACTATAAGAAGAAATTGAAAATTACCTCTTTGCAAAAACTAATTTCACCAAAATAAATGTTGTGATCTACTGATTTTCAAAATTAATAATTGTAAATTAACTTTAAAGAGCCATAAGATCGAAATCGCAAACAAAATCTCAGATTATAACTTAATTCTAGGATAAAATTCATTTTTTTACTTTTGTCTCTTTTGCTTTTTTTTTCTCTGTGTATTTTGATCTGTCTGTGTATTCTCTATCTCTCGGTGCTAATTAAAAAGAACAGTGATAGCGGGATTATGTTTAGTTTGAAATTTAGTTGAGAAAATTAGAATTGAGATAGGGAAAGAAAATAAAATAAATGAATAAACAATAATAATTAAATAAAATAAGACAAAAGATAAAAACAAAATACAAAAAAAGAAAAAAGAAGAATAAAAAAGGGTAAATGAGATTTTTTTTTTTAAAAAAAATTAATATTGTGCATTAAAATGTGGAGAGAAAGAAAAAAGAAAAACTAAATGGGGAAGATCTTTTAGAAAAAATTAGTTATAAAAGTTCGAGGATAATTAGGATAAAAGGTAAGGTGATTGGAAATGTTTAGGACTTTCTTTTTATATTTATTTGTTTCTACTTTTTCGTAATATATATTATCATTAATTTTTAAACTAGTTAGTTGAAGTATTAAAACAAATACAATAAATTTACAAGTTTTCTTTATCAAAAATAAATTGAGCTTATAATTTATTGTAATTTTCAAATTTATTTTAAATGTAACTCTTTAATAATGTTTAAATATTAAGATTGGTGTAAAATCTAAGTTTAGTCAAAATTAGGTGTTAACAAAGAAAATCACCTCTTCTAATTTTTTTTACTTTGTTTCAGAAATCTCACTATTTCTACGAAATATTTTTCATCCATTGATAAAGATAAATACATTGTTACCTACTATCTTTTGATATTTTTCTCTATTACGTAAAGACATCATTAATTAGATGCAGAAGATTTCGAAAAAACTTGTTGAAGATCAAGTTAAGGAAGAATAATTTCCTATTAGTTTTTTTCAATCTATAATTTTCTTTTAGAATTTTGTATCATTTGTCAATTAATATTCAATATCGGTATCCATACTATTAATTTTTGTAATCATTCAAAATTTTATGTTATTAATATTTGTATTCATTTAAAAGTCATGTTGCATAATTTTTGAATATGGTAGTTGTTTTTAATTTGTATTCATTCTAAAGGTATGTCAACTAGTTATGTATTTTATTTAAGAATAAGTGCAACAAAATTCACTTATTCCTTTTCAGTTTTATATTTCATTCTCACTTTTTCATTATATTATTTTTGTATTTTATATATTATTATACAAAATAATACATAAAAGTAGAATAAATATAAGTACAATATATATATATATATATATATATATATTGGAATGAATACGACTTGAGAAAGGATACAAGATTTTGAAGAAAAAAATGCACAGTGAAAAAAATATATGAATATAAGTGTGTTTCTTAAATAACTACATATTCATTTGGTATATCTATTGGGATGAACAGAAACTAATAAAAAAATACAAGTTTCATTATACAAAATACAACATGAAAATTAGAATGAGTACAAACATTATTCATATTGGAGCAAATACAATTCTAAAAAGATTACAAAATTCTGAAAAAAATAAAAATACAGCACACGTTTGATTTTTTCTTTGAAAATATAATTGATGAGAAAATTAAGTTATTACCTTTTTTTGAAATATTCTATCCCTTGATTTTCTCCTTTCATTTATTAAATATTTGTATTCTTTCAAATTAAAATAAATTAAAAAAAATACATAAATCAGATAATTAACAAACTAAAATATTGACACTTTTAATAAACATTGAAAATGTGGCTAAGGGATCCTATTAAATGCTAAAATATTACATTTTGAAAATTTTCCCTTCTTTTTAAAAGAGTTCGTCACTAGTAAGTATAAAATAAAATGTTAATTTACGTTTTTAACATTTAAAATTTCTTTTTTAATTGAAGAACTTTCATATATAGCCACTTAAAAATAGCCTAATTACTCTTCATAGTTATAGATAGATAATATCAATTTGTAACTACATGTTATATGAAGGAGAGAGTCGAGCGAGACTAGGAGAGAGAGAGAGAAGAGAGAGGGGGAAAAGAGTGGGAGAAAGGTGAAATGTTATAGGTATATCAGTTAGATGATTGTATGTTATACATATGTATTTGTATAAAATAAAATGTTAATTTACGTTTTTAACATTTAAAATTTCTTTTTTAATTGGAGAACTTTCATATATAGCCACTTAAAAATAGCCTAATTACTCTCCATAGTTATAGTTAGATAATATCAATTTGTAGCTACATGTTATATGGAGGAGAGAGGCGAGTGAGACAAGGAGAGAGAGGAGAGAGAGGGGGAAAAGTGTGGGAGAAAGGTGAAATGTTACATGTATATCGGTTAGATGATTGTATGTTATATATATATATATATATATATATATATATATATATATATATATATATATATATATATATATGGCAAGTGAGATTGGGAGAGGAAGGAGAGAGACGAATGAGATTGAGAAAGGGAGGAGAGACGCGAGCGAGAGAGGGCAGAGAGTAGGAGAGAGGTGAATTGTATATGTATATAGGTTAAATAACTGTATATTATACAAATGTATTTGTATATTCTGGCGAATTATACATATACAAACGTGACTAATTATACAAACTCGAAGTCGACTAACGTAATTAATGCATAATGTTAGTCGTGAGTGGTAACAATAGGAAACTATAACTACAATGAGTAATTAAATAATATAAATTTGTTTTATTGCGTAATTTTCCCTTTTTAATATCAGTCGTATTGAAGCCCACGATTAAATCGTATTAATATATATATTTATTATCGTTAAAATTAGTATTATCGTTAAAATGCTACAAAAAAAAGAAATTCTTTTTTTTTAAATACACTAAAAATAATTAAATCATTCTTTTCAAAACAAAGAGAATACTACTTATTAAAAGAGTCTATAAGCATCCATGTGTTCAATTTGTTAACAAGTCTGCTTATATGACATGGGATATTTTTGACATATTATATGTTTTGTTCTTCATACAATTTATATTTTGCTTCTTTATACTTTCGTTGTTAGGAAAAAATCCCATCCAACATTAACACAATGACATACTATTACTTGTTTGCTTTTGTTTTTTCTTGATTATTATATTTTAGGAATAAAATTTAATCGCTTATACATGTATTTGTGTGTATTTAATTTGAAATATTTAATGCAACAGTATCGAGTAATTTCCAATGATAGTAAAAATTACTACAAATATGGTAAGAATATTTGTAGTTCACCCAGTAATATTTTATTTTAAATGGTTAAACATTTACGTTTACCATTTTACTTTGTCTTCTCTGCAGTAACATAATCAGCTTTTCACAAGCTTTATAAACATGATATTTTGTCCTTTTCCTAAGTGACAATTTATTTGAAGAAATTAAAACAGACTTTTTTAATATCCTAGGACGTAACCAAGATATTTTTCTATTTTTAGTGATTTTTTATTTAATTTGTTATTCCAGGGGTTTGTTCGAAGTGCTATTTCGAATACATGTATTTGATAATTTGGATATACGTAGCTATGATACATATTAGCTTAAATACATGTAGGTCGGAAAATGTTATTAGTTGTATCAGAGTATACAATGAACTCGTCTTTTTTCGCCTCACTCTATCTCTTGTTCCTCTCCTTTTCTCTATTTATATTTCCTATATCTTTGTATTTTAGATCAATCTCATAATGTATTTGATATACATTTTATTAGTATATCTTATATACAATAAATCGTGAGCAAACTCGGACAAGTATCGAGTGTATTCGTAGTAAACATATATATTAGGTATCAAATATACATGTATCAAATAGACATTGATACATTCATCAATTTTCTCTAAATGCCATCACTATGACGTAGAAAGAGAGGAGAGAGGGAGAAGAGATGCAAGCGAGAGAAAAATAAGAAGAAATTTGATAGAAAACAATTAAGTGGTGATTGATAATATAATATAGCTATTTTAAAGTATAATAAAATCTAATTGATATAATTAAAATATTTTGTCGAAGTACCTCATTTTTCTTAAGAAACTTGTAGACATCTCACTACTTTAGAAGCTAATTACTTAGATATACTTGTTTCTAATGAATCTCGGTTATTAGATTTTAGTGCATCCAGATATGTCCGAATATATGTATCTCGAAATAATTAAATCAAAATTAGTTGTAATTTATTCTAGATACATTATATCCAAGTAGATTCGCTTATATATGGAAACATAATGTTACTGAAAATTACAAGATTACAAATTACAATTGAAAATAAAATGAATAAATAAAAATCTATTCTTGCTAAGGCACAACTATCTCACTCTCTTTAAAGAGATTCAAGCCTCAACAAATGTTTTTCATCGGTCCAGCCGTAGTTCTTCTTAACTTATTCCCTCGAGGATACAACAGTCTAATCACAAAGTACAACTGAACAAACTCTGAACTAGAATTGAGTCCAAAACTGAACACATTTATTCAACTAATTAGAATCCTACGTAATACCTACAACAACACAGATATAATCTTTTCTCATTTAATTATTATACCTCACCCCAAAGTAGTCTACCTCAGTGGCCAAAGTGAAAGATCCAAGAGTTAAAAGCCTTAGATAAATAAAAATGTGTTGCACAAGCTTCTGAGGGGAAGTACAAAGGACCAAAGTCATATTCCCCGTCTCCGTTAGAGATAATAGATAAAATTGATATCCCTTCATTTTTTTAAAATTGATTTAGTTTGATTTGAAACGAAATTTAAGAAAAGAATTTTTTTTTTTAATTTTGTAGTTCTTAATAAAAATTATGTTAAATGTATTGAAATATTCTTTAATCTTATGGTTTTAAACATGACACATGAAAAATTAAAGTTAAAATATTATTACAAAAAAGAAAATATTTTTTTAAAAACAGATTAAAAGAATATGTTGTTTTTTTTAATTGAAAAAAATAGTATAAATAGTTTCCTTTTTTTTTTTTTAATAAAAAAACGTTGTAATGGTCAAAGATATGGAAGCAAAAAGTTAGGTCCCTACCAATTGGTAAAAATAGAGAGGCGTGGTCCTTTTGTTTTGAGTCATTCAACACCAGACGGGTTGGCCATCTGAGCCCAACCCATGCATCTTTTTTTTTTTCTTTTTCTTTTTTAAAAAATACATATAAAAGTGGTCTTGATACTATAAATAATTAAAAACTGATTTGCTACAGCAAAAGATTAGAACATCATATTAAAAGGGGCACTTCATGATTACGAGGAAGCTTTGGTAAATTCACTTTTGTACGGCACTTTGTCTTATTTTGCTTGTTTTCTACTCTCTTCAATGCCATCTATTATCGAAAGGTAATTTTATTATATCACTTATGATTGTGTATCGATTAGTTTGATTTGATTTTGAATTTATCAATTTAATTTATTAGTTATCGATTTGTATATGTGTTAAATCGTTATAGAATCATTAAAATATTGACTTATCGTTTATCAATTTTTGATCGTTATCGATTCGATTTAACAGTTAAGATTTGACACAAAAAAAATATTGAAAATCACGTAGAAACAAGTTGATAAACCAAATAGACCATGCACATGATTTACAAGTTACATCTTACTAAAAAACAAACACTTTTAACATTATAGAATAACCAATTGTTTGAGGCAATCAGAAATAAGAATAGGAAATCAAACTCTAAGTTAAAAGACTTTATATATAAATGGTATAAGTATAATTATTTAATTTATTATCGAGTTATTGGTTAATCCGTTAAGAAAAAATTCCAAAACCGTTAAAAATCGATAACCCAATAACAAAAAAAATCAAAATTGTTCTCAAAGCCGCTAAATCAATAACCCAATACTAATAAACCAATAACTTTTTTTCAAAACGGGTTATCGATTTCGATTTGATTTTGAGCAAGCCTAATATTATCACGTAAACATATACAAACACTCATATTAAATATTTAAGATTAAACAATACAACAACAAAGTTTTACATTCTTAACTTGTTGGTGAAGACTGAAGTGCTTGTTCACAAACGTATTTGCAAAAGAAATATTTTAATAATAGTATATTTTGAGGTGTAGATTTAAAAAAATTTAAAAATCATACTAATATCCAAGATAATCCTCATCACTTTTATCACGTTGTGATATCATTTGCTTTGAACTAAAGTTAGCATGGTTTTCCTCGTCTCACACCATTATAAATGACTTCTTTTTTAATTCAGCTACCAATGTGGGAGATTGTTCAGACACACCCCACATGAGTTTTTCCTATCATATACGAACAAGAAGTGGCCCATTCACAAGCCAATCTTGATGAGGTTCTGTAGCCAAATGGATTGAAAGCAGAAGCTAAAGGCTACAACTTACAAACATGTGCAACCCTAAGCATTTTATTCATGCAAACCAATACAAAATAACTCATAGATTGCATATATGTGTTGCTTTTTACCTAAGTTTCTTTGTAAATACTATAGCTTGCTACAGGCTGAAGCAGAGTCGTTACTCGAGCGCCAATCTAGAGTTCATCCTTAGAGGGTGCTGGTTTGGGATTGTCTGGAGATAACTTGACTGGATATGAAGCCTCCATGGTTATCCCACAGAGTCCCTCTTCAGCATCGATGCCTCGTTGCATTCGAAAATAACCTTGTTCACCCCATTCAGTCCCCCATGAGTTCTTCACTATCCAGTACTTTGTCCCATCATGAGTTGATCCATAGCCCACAACTGCTACCCCATGGTCTAGCTCTGTGCCACAATTTCCATTGAACACTCCCTGAATTTTCACATGTAATCGATTGGAATCGGGTGAGAGCATAATGGATATAGATGATTCATATAACATAATGGATGCAACTTTATTTACCGAGTTCAATTGAACATGTTAGTTTTGACACATAGCATACGTATTCGTGAAATAATAGTAAAAGTTCAATCATTTCAAGAGCGCGATGAATTCAATAGTAAGAACTTAAAAGGTTGAACTCGTCAAACCTAAATCCACCTCTGTATTAAATTAGGTCTTAGGCCTAACTCACACTCCAAAAGCTAGCTCAAAGAAAGGAGGATTGCATCTATCTTATTAAACACAGATGTGAGATATTGTCATTCTTTAACACTCGGTACATGAGTCACATGGGAAGTTCATCTTCATGGTTTCATAAGCAGTTCATGTCCAATTGAAAAAGTAAAATCGCGTTACCTCAGAGTAAAATTGCAGATCGGAACCACTAGCATCAATAGCAACAGATATTGGTTGGTTAGCAACAGCTTTCATCAAAGCATCCTCATCTTTTTCAGGTACCATTTCATGTCCATCGATATTAACCACGGGGGAATTCCTCTAGATGAGATAAAAGAAGTGTTAAAAAATACAGTTCTACGAAACTAGATATTGACATATTCATCAAAGTATGTTGTTTGAAACATAATATCTACCTTTAAAGAATCACAACGACTATCGCTGGCTTTGTAAGGATATATCCTTTCAGTCGTAATTCCTCCATTTTTCTTGATGAATTCATATGCATTTTCCATTAGTCCTCCGTTGCATCCTTCGTTATCCTTTTCACAATCAACAAGCTCCTGTTCAGACAGTGAAACTAATTTACCTGTCTTGATTTTGTTTATTCCCTCAACTCCAACTATCGTAGAGAACGCCCAACAGCTACCTGCAAATACACGAGGATAAGCTAGCATGTACTAAAACAATGTTTTCAATCAAAGCATCAAGGAGACTTGGCGATAACAGCTTAAGCTTTTAGATGAGATGGTCACAACTTCTTGAACTTACCGCATTTTCCTTGATCCTTTACACCAGTAACAGCTCCTTTCTTTCTCCAATCAACGGATGCTGGGAGATTATCAGCCTTGTCGTGCATAAATCCGGTAGTAGGGCGGGGACCATGAAGCATTCTGAAGTGTTTTATCTTAGAGCTATAAAAATTTCTGAATTCATGGTTGGTCATATCAGCAAACTTGTTGAGTTTCAACTTATAAGGTCTGTCCATCTTGTTGACATTATGAATATGCATCACATTCGCCTTGAACACATTGAAACGTCGTTGTTTCTCGGTTAGGTCTCGAGAAACAGTGTGATGGCTCCTCCATTTCTGGTACAAATCCCATAAGTTCTCTTCAGATGCAATATCTTTTTCAGTGAACTCCAAACTATTAACTAGACCAAATATCATAGCCAACGAAAGCGAAATCAAGAAAATCTTCTTCCCTGCCTCCATCACTCTGATAAAAACTGAAAAATGGAAATTGATCAATATAAGTGTAAAGATTATTAAAACTATGATATGAGGATAACATATGTTAATATGCTAAAGTGTTATATAGAGCAAGGCTACATCACATTCTTACATCAGTTAGGTGTCTTTAACAGATATTAAGGGAAAAGTGACTTTACTTATGCAAAAGTGAAACATTATCAAGCTGTGATTTATCTAATAAAGCCACCACGTTATTTTTGCTAAGTTTGTTTATAGATAATGACGACTGGCATATATTTGGAGGCTGCTGTACACGACAGCCTGCATGACACACAAGACTCCTTTTTGCCTACTTTCTGCTATTTTTAGGATGTTCATGAGAAGATATTAATCAGTAGTAACAATCTTGATGCTACTGATTCAACTAACTATGCCAAAATCACTAACTTATTAGAGTCGGTTGTATAAATCCTAATACATATCATTAAGTAATGAATATGTGTGTGAGAGACACATCTTGCACTCATTGGTTTGGTGTAAACACCGTGTGCACGGAATTTTAACCTTGAAATTGCTTTTAGAACTCCCTTTATTGGGTAAGAAACATCTTGTTTGGGATGGGAATAGGAGGAGTTTGGGGCCTGTATACAGATAGATATGTATATGCAGTCAGCTGATTCAGGAGCATGAGTTTTGGTTGGTGAAATAACTATTCATATCTCCTGCAAGACAAACTCACAAGTCTAACTTTGCACCAAATATAGGATTTTTGAACTCTGCTAGAAATTATAATTATATCTTTCACCTAAAACAAGTGCAGAGTTAATTAACAGGCAGAGACTACCTATGTTCCCATAAAGCTAACATTTGCAACAACACTTGGAAATTAAAAACCAGAACGAGTGAGAAAACGAAGGGGTTCATCTTTACAGAATCAAAATTTCAAAATATTGACATGAGAGCAAAGTATACGAGGTTATGAAAGAATAACCAACAAATAGCAAGTCACCATAATTTACTCCAAAGACCAACCAAACCAAAAAAAATGGTATTTATTGTCAGATTAAAAGAAGCTACATGTTTACCAGTGCAAGCATAATCATGCTATTGACAGCAGAGCACTGAGACAGGTCCAAACTTAAGTTTACATTTAAGGCATTCATGACCATCATTACATGATTTTATGGAAATTAGGAAGCAGAGGTCCAGAAATGTTCAAAAAGACAGCAAAAACAAATTGTTGAACTGAATGCAACTTTAGGTTTGCAATTCTCGGCAGCCTTTAGGCAAGAGACTCCCGCTTTTTGTTTTCTCTGATTAGCTCTGTTCTCATTCTTCTGATTTCTGCTTCCTTCTCCATTCTCTCTTGCTGCAGTGAGCCAAATTCATAGTCATCAACATTTTATGCAAAAAGGATAAAGAAAATAAAATGAAAAAAAGGAAAGAAAAATCAAAGACGAGAAGGCATACTACAACTTGACAAAACAGACAATTTTGTTGTACACCAATGACACTTATGTGGTCTGTGGCTAACAGGCATATAGCTTTAAAAAAACCCTAAATGTTATAGTAAAAGAACCTTTGCCACATCATTCAGTACAAGACTACCAAGACCCATTCATTTGGTCGTTTATCACTGAAAACACTTTGGCTAGCAGAAAAACTGACATCTGTTATATAAGTACCATGAAAGTTTCCACCAAAAGTGGTATTTTCTGGACAAATCGACAATAGGCTTTGGTCCAAAGTTCAAGTGTCTATGTGATACACCAGGAGTAAGAAGGATAAAAGCCTATTTCTTGCCTTGTATTTTTGGCATAAAGGACTGTTGATTAGAATTTTGAATTGTTCACTGGGGATGTGGTCAGTATTTCTGCAATGACCTATTTTCTCCTTAAAAACTCTGACAATGGCCTTATGAAGGTATCAATTGTCAGTCTTGGCTTCAAAAGGACTCCAAAGGAAAATGAAGGTCACATCACCGACATGATTCTTCTACTAAGAGATTGTAACATGGATACACCTACGAGCCAAAAGGCAAAGAAAGCAAATGTTTGGATATTGCACTTCCAAGATTATTGTTGGAACATCCTAGAGTACTTTGATCATGGAAGTGGAAAAGTGACAAGTTATCTAGTATGAAGGTGCAGGTCAGTACTGGTATACAAGAGAGGCGGGAACACTTGAATGAGATGAATTCTACTTGTTATCTACTCCTTACTCAAAATATTTCAAGACCTTAACTAATGAGGTCCTCGAGAAGAAAAGGGGAACAACAGAAAGTATACTAGTTCTTTCCAAGCATCTGAAATATAAAGCAAAAACATTGCCAAGTCTTCTTCAAGATTCAAAGTTTGATATGCTTACAAGATTGACACAATAATGTGTGATTTAAATTTATTAGTGATAAATAGAACAAAAGCAACTATTAAGCCCAATTCCAAGCTAGTGGGGGTCGGCTCTATGAATCCTTGCTATTCATTTCACTCAATTTAGACTCATCTCATTTTAATATTTTATAAATGAGTTTCTCCAGTTCAATATATTTTTCTACATTTTCCACTGACATACAAATACTCCAAGAAGATTAAGTTGACTCCTAGCAACTATTGGACTACTGTGAGCGGAAAAAAAAAAAGACTACTGTGAGCGTACCAACAACACGAAGTTTTATATTCAACTAGTTGATATCGCCTGTATGAATATTTCTCTACCATTGAGCTCTATCTTTTTGTACATTTGTACGAATTCCACAAAATTATAGGTCTTTTTAGACAGCTTCCCATCATGGGTTCAAAACCAATGAATCTCGAGGTCTATGTATGACACGACCAAACCTACACATAACCGCCTCTTACTTATTTTTTATATGTGCTGTTTGCACATTTTGTCAGATTTGATCATCTCTAATCTTGTATAATAGCATATCCATCTTAATATTGTTTGTTTTTTATAAGGATATTCATCTTAACATTTGCATTTCTACGTCACTCATCCTACGGATATGTTGGATCTTAGAGGCTCATTAACATGTAATATTGTTGGCTCCATAGCCCTGTCAAAGGACTTCCCTTTCACTTCGATAGGCATCTTCCTATCAAATAATACTCCAGTGGCACTTCCCTTCAACCATGTTTTATTAATTCTGTTTTACATCATATTATCCATCATACAGTTCTCTTGGAACATCAAATTTCGATATATGAACGGTAAGCATTTAAGCATTACAGTCACATTTAATCTCACCTTGATTTCACTCGTCTTATGCTGGATAAACTTGCAGAGCATATCTCTTATTTTACTTCAAGTTATCTTAAGACCCTTGGCCTCCAGATTGTTTCTCCACAACTCAAGCTTTTGGTTGACATGCTCACGAGATTATTATTTGACACAACATAGTCTACAATCAACATATAATATACCTCAACTTGTACACTATTAGTTAGTTCATCCATAACTGAGGTAAACATATATCTCCTACCACAGTTCTCACACTTGTCACAACTTCGTAAAAATCCTCTATGACATCTATATATTTTACATGAATTCTTCTTTCTCCAGCACCTACTAAAGGACGTTAAAAAACCTGGTCAATGAATACCATGTGTTGATCATTCTTCCTTTCCATATAATTTTCATCAATCATCTTATCAAGAGTGTGGCCTATGTTGTAGATCTATAGCATAAATCAGTTCCAAACTGATTCATTGTTGCTCCTGTAATGTAGTGTCCCTAAGTGTATGTTCTTCACTCTTTCTGCTCAGTGCTCATAAGTTAAATGTTGTAATAGTTTTGCACAAGATAACAGATCAACATTCTAATACAATATATCTTCGAATTCCTGAGGTTCTCATCTAAGTTCCCCAAGAAGAAAGAGGAAACATTGCTAGGTACAATGGCCCTTGTTAAGCAACTAAACTATGAGTATCCTCCGCAAAACCTCCCAAGTCCCAACAATAGATGGAAACTAAGGGTGTATTTGTTATGGAGGAAAACATTACGTATTCCAGTTGTCCTAAATTTGGAAAACATTTACTCTAGGAAACAAGTTCCTTAAAAATGAGAAAAATGACCTCCCTAGCTGAAGCATGGTAAAGAAGTTGCATAAAAGTGACATTCCATGTTCATTGTCTCCTCTTACCCACCCAATTACCCCAGCCCCTGAACATCCCCATCCCCAAACCCCCACTACCCATCACATCTCACCTCCATAGTGTCTTGCTATATAAGATATATATGCATAATATTTTCTTGCTTACTTGCCAAACACTAGAAAACAAGCCAGAAACTCACTTGTTTTCTGAGAAAACATTTTCTACGAAAACATTTCCCATCATATCAAAGACACCCCTAACTAGCAACATGTAAAGCAAAGTTTCTTTCTTTTGTTAATTCAAAAACAGCAAACAATTCAAGCTTTTCTACCATCTGCAGGTTATACACAATAATATCATAATTTCCTTTCCGGAGAACACCATAAATCTGAAAGTCCGAAAAATCCAAACTTCAAGAAACTAATCACGATCCAGATCGAAAAAACCCAAAATCCAAAAACATAAAACCATTTAGAGTTCTGGCTCATTCCTCCTAAAAGGAAAAGATTCAATCCACGATTCTGAGGTCTATTTCATCCTAAAAGGAAGGGGAAAACAAAACTAGGGTTTGAAAATTTACCTTCTCATCCTGATGAAGAGCGATCCAGACATGGATTTTGTCCATGGTTTGCCAGAAAGCGAAGGCTCCTACAGACATAGCAAAGAACGTCGCAACTTTCACCATTTTCGCTAAGTTTTTGAGTCGGGATACTACAACAATCTTCTGTTTCCCTTCTGATCTTTTGCCCTTTCTGCCGTGTCCGCTGATACAACTACCGACGTCGTTTTGTCTTTTCTAGCTTTAAGATCTAGGAATGGAGTTGTTTGCATTTTGCACCCTTAACATTCACATTTTTAAAATTTTTTACTTTGGGCCACTTCTATGAAATTTTCAATATGATTATAATTTAAGCTTAATTAGAAACGTATAATTATAATTTATCTGATTATGATTCATGTCTATTATTAAAAGGATGGGGAGAGGTGAACGAAATTAAGAGTGGAAGGCAAATGAGATTTGGAAAAGAGAGGAGAGAGGACATAATATTGAATACTATTGATCTCAGTTTTATATAAACGAATACACTTGTATTTACTTATATCAACAAATGTAATTATATCAAATCTATATATTCCTTACGTATCCACCAGATATCAAATGTATTTAACAAATATAAATGGTATCATGTGTATTAATGAATACAAATTTATGTCAATGAACACGAGTTGTATCAAGTGTATGAACGAGATTGTATCAAGTGCATATATTCCTTGTGTATTCACTTTGTTCAAGTGTATATGTTTCTTGTATATTCACTTTGTATAAAGTGTACATGTTCCTTGTGTATTCATTTTGTTCAAGTGTATGTGTTCTTTGTGTATTCACTTTGTATCATGTGTATATGTTCTTTGTGTATTCACTTTATTCAAGTGTATATGTTCCCTGCGTATTCACTTTGTATCAAGTTATATATTCATTGTGTATTAACTATTTTCAAGTGTATATGTTCCCTGTGTATTCACTTTGTATCAAGTGTATATGTTCTTTGTGTATTCACGAGTTCGAAATGTAAATAAACCATAAAAAGATCAAAGTGACCAAAACAAGCCACTATTCTACTAAATAACTAAAATAGGCTTAGTGGAAGAAAAAATTTTGATTTATACAATATTCCAAACGTTTTCGTTAGTCTCAGAACGTGTATATTTTAATATTTTACACCTTGTAAAACGAAACTATTTCTTACACTTTGTAAAGTATATGTTTTTTTTCTTACACTTTATATGGTGAAAGAAAATCTTATATTTCAAGAAAAGTTACATTTCAAGAGTAGTAATGATTTATATGTGCATCAAATTTTACATTTTAAAAGTTGAAATCTCGGATCATGTTTTTTGAAGAATTTGAATTAAATTTCAAATTATAATTCCAAATTGCATATTTAATCATTAATTATAAATTATGATTTTATATCGTATGTTCAAACACAAGCTAAAGAAATCAAAACTATGTTTGTAACGATGAAATAGTGTGGCGTAGAATGTTGCTCGCGAGCCAGTGGAACCCAAATGATGTTGTTTGACAGAATATCATTTTTGTAATTAGTTTTAATTTACCTAAAGGAAAAATATAAATATTTTATATTTGACTAATCTCTTGGGGTAAAAAAGTTTGTCTCTTATAGATTGGGATTCAGCATTTCTTCTCACTTTACGTTATACAAGTAACTTTTAAAGTGTTAAAGAAATTTTTTGACTTTATATAAACTTTATAAAGCGTAAGAAATAATTTTGTTTTACAAGGTATAATCTGTTATATATTAAAATATATATGTTATGAGACTAACAGAAAACGTTTGAAATATTGCATAAAATTAAAAAATAAAATTCTTTAACTATGCCTATTTTAGTTACTTACAGGAATAATAACTTATTTTTGTCACTTTTATTTTTTTGTGACTTATTTAGATTCCAGACTTGTATATTCACTTTGTATCAAGTGTATCTATGAATATAAATTATATTAAATTGTATACATTTTGTATCATGTGTTGTATCTTTGAAAATAAATTAATACAATATTGTACATCTCCCTCGTTTAAGCATATTAAGAGTAAGTATAAATCGAAGACAAAAAAAAAAATGAAAGAAGCGAGGTCTCCACCATTTCTCGCTTGATACGAATTACTCACCTATAATTAATACTCCTTCTATCCCTATTTACTTGTCCATATTTTCTCTTTTAGATGTCCCTATTTACTTGTCAATTTTGACAAATCAAGCAAGGACAAATTTTTTCTTCCTATTATACCCTCATTTAAGCTATTTCAATTTCGTTTTTCTCATCTTGACTGACTGATAACCATTTTCACACCTAATCCTAGTATTCTTACTCCTAATTTTATCGCTCCTAGTAATATTAATATCTATAGCTAAGATTTGAACTTGAAACCTCCAGGTGAGTTTTGAACTCCTCAACTACTGAGCCAACCTTTAATTTTACATTTAGTAGGTTCAAATTCAATATATAGACATAAAATTACTTTAAAATACCATATATATACAATGTATTTTATTGCCAAGGGGGTTCAGGTGAACCCTCTCGACTACCTCTAGGTCTACCACTCTCTAGTATGTACATACATCCACCTGATAACATCTTCATTTTCGTAACATACATCTTTTGAGTAGGGGTATACACGACCGGATTGGTTCGGGTTTTTCAATTATCAAACCAAACCATTTGTATAAAAAGTTTAAATTTATAAACCAAACCAATCTAATAAAATTCGGATTTTTTCGGATTTTTCAACCTCGGGTTGGTTCAGTTTTTTCAAATACCAAAGCAAACCATTGTGTCAAATTTTTAAATTTATAAATCAAACCAAATAATAAACCTTGAATTTTTTCAGATTTTTGGATTTTCGGTAAAGTTTGCATAGAAACATATAATTAACTTGTGCTTCAAGTATTTCTTCAGTCCAACCAAAATACAATTATCTAGGTTTTTTATTTAAAAAATAACACAAACTATGAGATAAGTATTGATGATAAAAAAATATTCAATTAAAAATAATAATGAAATCATCATATAAAATAAATATTGTAAAGTCATAATGGAAATTACTATAATTTAAAAGTACTAAATCATGCTAAAATAGTTTAATAAGTAGTAGTGACATTACTATATATTTAAATATTTAAGAAAAATTAAAATTAGATTATGTATTTTAATTATCTAAACCAATGTAAAACTAAAGAACAAATATTCAATATTATTGATATTCTTAGCGTTGAATTGATGTTCTTTTTGCATTAATTTTAATTTGATTTTGATTTAAGTTTTATCATCAAAATCTATGAACTAAAATCTTTATTGTACCATTCTGAATTATAAGTTTTAAACTTGAAATAATATATTAGAAGATAAAACTAAGAAATAGTATAAAAATATTTTAAAATTATATCAAAGTAAATATTTTTATGTATAAAATAAATTTTAATAAAATAACATATATAATGTCGGATTGGTTCAGTCTGAGATTGATCTTTTTTAGTTTAAACCAAACCAACCCAAATATAGTCGGATTTTATTTTTCAATATAAGAGTTCAATCAACATTTATTCATATTTTAAAGTAATATAGATATAACAACAAATATAAGGTGGTGTAGATATAACAAATACAGTAACCTGTTACATATCACCATTAATTAAAATATTTCAGATTATAAAAAAAAAAAAGTCGATGTTGTTAGCAAACACAAATTAATAAGCTATAAAAATAAAGCACGTGAATTCGTGATTTTTATGCAAAACTAATATTTTATGAAGATATTTTTTTTCTAAATTGATATAATATTATGTGTCAATATCTATACTACAAGAAATCTAAATAGTCCATTAATTATTATTAACCTAGAAGACTAGCTTAGTATCAAGTTTTCTGTTTTTAGTTGTGCACACCCAAACGTGCATATTTTAGTTATTCTAAAAAATTTGTTTTTTCTTGATTCCAACTTTGTTTGTGTCAACAAACTAATCAAATACCTCGAGATTAATATGTATAAAGTTGACGTCTTCGAGCTATAATAATAATAATAATAATATATGCATTTAATCCGCGAGCTTTTATATTTTATTTTTGCTTAGTTGGGTCATTCCATATATTCTTTGATATCATAGTGAAGATTCTCATGAAAAACAATATATCTATGTAAAACTTTATCTCTGGACTCCATATGTATACAACAAAAAAGAAGAAGAGGTTTTTAATGATCAATTAAAATAATGTACTATGCGTAATTTTATTTTATTTTATTTGTTGGAAGTACTAAACCAATTTTAAGTATATGACAAACAATATAACAAGATCAGTAGCCGGCAAGAATAACACTAAGCAATTTTACTTATATTACATTACATCCATAGGCCATAACGTAGATTATTTTTATTCCATCAAATATAGTAATTTAACTTGTGTTATCAGCTAATTTGACTTACTTTTCTGTTTGTATAATACCATATATTTCTACCATACTCATACCCATTGGTTATTCTTTTTTAATATGTGATTTTTATTTTTGTTTTTGTTTTCGAACTATGCATATATATATATAGTACTAAAAATATGTTGATGTGCTCAGTGACAGACCCAGAATTTAGACCAACAAGTGTCGAAGAAGTAAAATCGCGCATATATATACAACGTAATTTTTTTATAAACAAGTGTCGATCATATCATCCCTCAAATATTATAAGGGCATAATATTATTTATATTATCAAGTTAATTGGCATAATTAAAACAACTTGTCTGGTAGTCATTGTTCAGTTAGAAAGTCACCTATACTGGATTTGAGAATACAACATAAAAATACAAACTTTTGAAGGGATATCATTGTCTTTAATTCTGATATAGTTCAAATTTTCTTATTTATGTGATTTTGAGCTTGTGATAATAATTTATAATTTAGAAAATGGGAAGGAAAGGTGGGCTTTTTAGATATGGTGATGGTGTTGATAAGTTGCTAATGTTTTTTGGTACTTTAGGATGCATTGGAGATGGCCTAATGACTCCTCTTAATATGTTTATTCTTAGTTCTCTTATTGATGATTATGGAGGTGCTTCTAATGATAATAATTCTTTCACTAATTCTATTGTGGACAAGGTACTTAATTTAATTTCAGAATCTATAAATTAGTTAACTCATTCATGAGATAAAAATTCGCGTATTAGTTCAATTCTTCCATGTACTTGAAACAGTACTCGCTCAGGTTGCTTTATGTTGCTATTGGAGTTGGTATATCTGCTTGCATTGGTATGTATCTCACACTTTTTTAATTAGAGTCGGGGATTTGAACCTTATGAGTTTGAGATTCTAGTCTTTTTAAGATACTGTGTTCTAAATTACGTAATGATATGTAGGGGGAATCTGTTGGACAAGAAGTGCAGAGAGACAAACGAGTCGAATAAGGATGGAGTACTTAAAATCAGTGCTTAGGCAAGAAGTTAGTTTCTTTGATAAACAAGATGGTTCCTCTAGTACTAGTTTTCAAGTTGTTTCCACAATTTCAGCTGATGCTCATTCAATACAAGATGCTATAGCGGAGAAGGTCTTATATCATTCTTTCTCAAGTTAGATATGTAATTTTTACTCTGTGTTTCTGAGTTTAGATTAATTAGTTTCGCGTATGATCACTGAACTTTACTAAATGCATCCATTATAACGATCAAAATCTACTAATCCAGGTGATTTCATTGTTATAGTAGGTAAAGTTGAGTGATCGGGCATGCTTGAAATTAACGGACATTTTCTCCTTTTGTTGCAGATACCTAATTGTATTGCTCATCTGTCAACGTTCATTTTTGGACTTATTCTTGCTTTCTACCTCTCATGGAGACTAGCATTAGCTTCAGTTCCATTTTCACTTGGTTTTGTTATACCTGGTGTAGCATTTGGGAAGCTACTTATGATCCAGGGAATGAAGATGAAGGATGCTTATGGAGTAGCAGGGAGTGTAGCAGAACAAGCAATTTCATCGATTCGGACAGTTTACTCTTATGTTGGGGAAAATGAAACACTAAAAAGATTCAGCATTGGTCTTGAGGAAAGTTTGAATCTTGGTGTGAAACAAGGGCTTACTAAGGGGTTGTTGTTAGGAAGTATGGGAATGATATATGTGTCGTGGGCATTTCAATCATGGGCAGGGAGTGTACTCGTTGCTAATAGAGGAGAAAGTGGTGGTCGCGTTTTCATATCAGCTCTTTGTGTTGTTCTTGGAGGACTGTAAGTCTCATTTTATAAAATTACTTCTCATCACACTTAACTAATGGTACTTTGCAACCGTTGTCTCAAAACTTTATTCGCTATAACAGGTTCAGTAACCTTGATGGATAGGTTTTATCGTTAGTAGATCACGTTCAGTACCTTAGTAGGTTTTATCGCTGTAGTGGTTTATTTTGCTTATTATCACGAAAGGTAAATTTCCTGTTAAAATTACTTCTCATCACACTTAACTAATGGTACTTTGCAACCGTTGTCTCAAAACTTTATTCGCTATAACAGGTTCAGTAACCTTGATGGATAGGTTTTATCGTTAGTAGATCACGTTCAGTATCTTAGTAGGTTTTATCGCTGTAGTGGTTTATTTTGCTTATTATCACGAAAGGTAAATTTCCTGTTAAAATTACATTCAACATGACAAGTGATTGTAGCAAATTTTGATATTTCCAAGGCTTGGTTTGTGATTATAGGTCTTGTATGAGTGCACTTCCTAATATCTCATTCATCGTTGAGGCAACAACTGCTGCTGCAAGAATTTTTGAACTAATCGATCGTGTTCCTCAAATAGATTCTGAAGATGGTAAAGGGAAAATTCTAGCATATGTAAGAGGAGATATCGAGTTCAAGGAAGTAACTTTTATCTATCCATCAAGACGAGATGTTCAGGTCCTCCAAGATTTTAGTCTTAAAGTGAAAGCTGGAAAGACAGTAGCAATTGTGGGAGGCAGTGGTTCCGGAAAGTCCACTGTCATTTCATTGCTAGAAAGATTTTATGATCCAATTAAAGGTGATATCTTTCTTGATGGACATAAAATAAAGAGACTGCAGCTTAAATGGTTGAGATCTCAGATGGGGCTTGTAAATCAGGAGCCTGTTCTGTTTGCTACATCCATCAAGGAAAATATACTCTTCGGAAAAGAAGGAGCTTCGATAAAGATGGTTGTCGAAGCTGCTAAGGCTGCAAATGCACATGAATTTGTAGCCTCTTTACCAGATGGATATGATACTCATGTAAGCTAATATCTTTTGCTTCTTCTTTTAGATGTTGCTATCTGTTACTTTTTGTTGTTTGACGAAGTTCGAATTGGATTTTAGGTGGGACAATTTGGTTTTCAATTGTCTGGAGGACAGAAGCAAAGGATTGCTATAGCAAGGGCGTTGATTAAGGACCCGAAAATTCTTTTACTCGATGAAGCTACAAGCGCGCTGGATGCACAATCAGAAAGAATTGTTCAAGAGGCTCTAGACCAGGCTTCACAAGGAAGGACAACAATCATCGTTGCCCATCGCCTCAGTACAATACGCCGGGCTGATAAAATTGTAGTCGTTGAGTCGGGGAAAATTGTTGAATCTGGTTCTCATGATGATCTAATGTGTAAGACTGATGAAGAAGGTGGAGTTTACTTTAAAATGGTCAAGTTGCAGCAATCAACAGCAAACAATGAAGGCCCATCTAGTCCGTATCTTCCTAACGAGACAAGAAGCTACATGAGAAGGGGTTATAATATGCCTAGGTCCCCTTATGTCGCTACGTCAAGTTGGCAAAATAGCCCTGCCTCTTCTTTTACTCCAGCAATAAGTGCCAGTTATGCTCCCACCATTCATACATGCCCTTATTATGGAAGTGACGATGAGTATTTGGAGAACTTCTCTCATCCAAGTCCCTCAATGTGGCGTTTGCTTCAAATGAATGCACCAGAGTGGAAGATAGCTTTGTTGGGATGTTTAGGAGCTGTTACATTTGGTGTACTTCAACCACTTTATGCATTTTGCTTGGGATCAGTTGTATCAGCATATACATCAAATGATATCTCAAAGATAAAGTCGGAGATCAAAATCTACAGCATAGTCTTTTTGAGCATAGGTGTGACAAGTTTCATTGCCAATCTACTCCAACATTACAATTTCGCTAAAATGGGTGAAAAGCTGACCAAGAGAATCAGGGAAATGGTGCTTTCAAACTTGCTCACATTTGAAGTGGGATGGTATGATCGAGATGAGAACACAAGTGCTGCAGTTTGTGCAAGACTCTCCACTGAAGCCCGTATGGTTCGATCCCTAGTTGGTGATTGTATGTCATTGCTACTACAGGTTTTTGTCAGTGCTTCGACTGCTTTTGTGCTTGCATTGATAGTCGCATGGAGAGTTGCTATTGTACTAATATCTATACAACCTTTACTCATAGCAAGCTTCTACTCGCGAAGTGTTCTGATGAAAAGAATGTCAGAAAGATCCCAAAAGGCACAGAGTGAAGGAAGTCAGCTAGCAAGTGAAGCAGTGATCAATCACAGGACCATCACCGCCTTCTCTTCTCAAGATCGAATGTTGGACCTCTTTGCTGAAACTCAGAAAGGCCCGAGAAAAGAAAATATTCAACAGTCATTGCTTTCTGGTGCTGGCTTGTTTTGCTCTCAGTTTTTAACCACAGCTGCCATTGCCTTAACATATTGGTATGGGGGAAGACTAATGAACAGAAAGTTACTAACTTCAAAGCACCTATTTCAAGTTTTCTTCCTTTTGATGAGTACCGGAAAAAATATAGCAGATACAGGAAGTATGACTTCTGATTTAGCAAGAGGTAGCAGTGCAGTTGCATCTGTATTCGCTATCTTAGACCGAAAGACTGAGATTGAACCTGAGAACTCTGAAGGGATTAAAGTCATTAAGGTATTAAAAGGAAAGATAGAGTTGAAGAATGTCTTCTTTTACTATCCGTCGAGGCCTGATCAAGCAATCTTCCAAGGAATGAATCTGAAGATTGAATCAGGAAAAACAGTAGCACTTGTCGGGCAAAGTGGTTCTGGAAAATCTACAATCATTGGCTTGATAGAAAGATTCTATGATCCAATAAAGGGACAAGTTCTAATCGATGACAGAGACATCAAAAGCTACAACTTGAAGAGCTTAAGATCACAAATTGCTCTAGTGAGTCAAGAACCTACCCTATTTGCAGGATCCATACGCGAAAATATCATTTACGGAAAAGAAGAAGCTACAGAGTCTGAAATCAAGAAAGCTGCCATTCGTGCTAACGCCCATGAATTTATAAGGTATGATCAAATAAAAATAAATCTCTCCATTACATTTTGAAACAAATACTTAAAAAACTACAATCTTGTAATATAATGCAGTGCTATGGAAGATGGTTATGAAACTTATTGTGGTGAAAGAGGAGTCCAACTCTCAGGAGGGCAAAGGCAAAGAATAGCACTTGCACGAGCGATACTAAAGAATCCAACTATACTTCTCCTAGACGAGGCAACTAGTGCGCTTGACAGTGTATCTGAGAACTTAGTACAAGAAGCATTGGAGAAAATGATGATGAGTAGAACAAGTGTAGTTGTAGCTCATCGATTATCAACGATACAGAAGGCAGACACCATAGCTGTGATTAAAAATGGAAAGGTTGTGGAACAAGGATCACATTCTCAGCTGCTTGCCCTTGGAAACAATGGCTCATATTATGGACTTATGAAGTTGCAATCTGGCCATTCTCCTTATAGGTGAAACTTTTTGATCTTAAAGAATATGATTATGCTTAATTATTTCTGAATACATGTATGGGCCGGTTCAGATACACACGAGTCAGTTAAGGTGTAATTTTCTCCGGGATATACTGTATTCAAAACGTGATTCACATGTGATTGGGATACACGTACTCGCTTGCTCACCTCTCTCTGTGTCTTTATATCTGTATTTCAAAATGTACGTGAGATTCAAAGTTTGATCTAGTATATTGGAATTTAGCAGCCTCAACCTACATTGAAAAGAGTCTAGTGCCTTTTTTCCTTCGAAGCTTTACATTTTTAGTATAGATATGTTGTAATCTTTAACTAGTAACATTTACTTATGAAATTTCTTTTTTAATCTCAAAAACCTATATTTTTATTTGATTATGATATTTATATTGAAATTTAATACATATTTTTATTTGATTCTAATATCCATATTGAAATTTAATTATTTAAAAATTTACGCTGTGTAGAGCCCTTATAGAAGAGAGTAATTTTTTTACTCTTTTTTAAAAACTAAGTTCTCGAACAAGTGCAAGGCACGTGTATTTCATATCATTTTAAACTATACGAACACACAGTCAACTATGAACCTGTGTGCTCCAAACAAAGTCCATGTCCACATTTCAAAGTTCAAATATGCAAAGCCATTCACAGATCAACTTATATTTGAATTTGAGTTTTATTGCAATAGAATTTTTTCATAAATAGATGCTATACTAAAAGAAGTGAATATACTGTTAGCTTAGTAATAATACAAAAAGTGTTGGTCAATATTTGTAGCTAAATCAATTATATTAGAATAGATTTATCTGAAGTAGACTCTTTTTGGAGGAGAAACCTAACCAAAGAAGACAAATGAAATAATTGGACAAACCCACCTTATGATACACTTTATAGAGTATTTAACAAATGTGAAAAGATTGATCAGAATAAATATCGTTGAGAAGATTAAACTATATACAACCAATAATAATAATAAAAAAAATTATATCATATCATATTATACTAAAAGTGGGAAGTTCCATAGCTGAAAGTTGAATTACAAAAATATCTCTAATCATATTTAAAATAACCACTTTGTCCTGATCATTTAACTAATGTATCAAACTTTTCCTATTACAACATTTATATCTTTTATCTTTTAAACTTTAATCAGTTATATAATCTATACTTTTCATATTTTTTGCACTTTATAAAGTTAGCATCCTGTCAAATTTCTTTGTCATTATATTCTTACTCCTGTTCTGTTAGACTACACAAAAAGCTATTATTATCGCCCTCTTATTTGTTGAGTTTACCCTACCATAAGGTAATACTTTTTTGTTTTTCCTTTGAACAAGTTCAATTTCTGTTTACTGCTTAAATTTGGCTTGTGTTTATGCAATAATGTGTATAGATATCATTTTTTATTTTATTTATTTCACACACTCTGTATTTTTAGTTTGCTCCAAAAAGTATCACTTTGGAAGTAGCTATTGAATCAAATTCATAAGTATGGAGTATATATTTCATGAGTCTGATTTTAAATCTAACTTTATTGGTTTCATTTAGTGTCATTTTTGTATGCTTTTGTGGCCTCTCAATTCTTATTTAGTATGTATATTTATTTTTAAAACATTATTAGTATCATACCTAAAATTGCTATCTTCGTGAAGAAATAGAATAACTCCCAAGCATATATCTCATTTGTTATATGACATATAAATAATATTACATTACAAATATATGTTGCATTTGAATCTACTTTTTTCAACTAAATGACTGTTCAATTGCTAAATAGAGTACTGTTATTTGTAGTTTTGATGATTTGACAAACTTAGGGATCTTGTAAAGGTACCAGGTTTCTTACTTGAGTATTGCAGGTTTCTTACTTGAGTATTGCAGATGAAACAAACCCAGGGACCTAGTAGAGGTACCAGTATCTCATGATGACGAGCCAGTTGACTGCCAACTGGAGATGGTACAGAAAGTAGGTGCACACTTCCCGATGGCGTCAGAAAGTGTGACTTTTCAACCAATGGCAAAGAGGTTTAGGAAAGTGACTTGTCCATATAAAAGGCACTTTCCTAAACATTTTTGGTAGTTTTTGCTACTTGAGAGAAACCTCTTCAAGAACATTTGCAAAGGCTGCTAGAAAACAAAGGTAGAATTATTCCAAGAACAACAGCAATCTCTGGAGATTTTCGTGTAGTTGTTTAGGAATACATTCTCTTGTTCTTAAACTGTAAATATTCCTGAATCTATAAAGGAATCAGTGTGTAGTGTTAAAAGTCTAGGTTGTCCAAGTGGGATAGCATAGTGGGTAGATAGTTTTCTACTTAGGCTTGTTAAGCAATAGGGACTATTGCTTAAACGTGAGATTAAAAACTTTTTCTCACATTTGGTGTAATCGTGTTTTACTTTTGCTTTTGAAGATTAGTGAAAATGATTGAAAATCCCGTGAGACAGGTCGTGGTTTTACTCCCTTAAGCAAGGAGGTTTCCACGTAAAATCATCGTGTTGATTTTACTGCATTTAACTCTCTGGTTTTATTCATTAGTGTAGTAAGGGACCTGGTCAATTACTTGTTAAGTGAAAGCATATATTCTATCAAGTGGTATCAGAGCAGGCACTATCTATTTGGTTAACACCAAAGAAATGATATTTGCTCTAGAATGGCAGCTCCACTTAACCTCGAAGAAGGTCAGTCGTCAACAAGACCTCCCCGTTTCAATGGACATTTCTACAGTTGGTGGAAAGTTAGAATGCACGATTACCTCATGGCTGAAGACACTGAGTTATGGGATATTGTACTGGATGGACCGTTCGTTCCAACGATAGAAGAAAAGGATGGAGAGAAGACTATTCTTGTTCCAAAGCCTAGAAAAAGATTGAAAAAGGTTTCAAAGCTAATACTCTTCTTGTCTGTGGGATAGGACCTGATGAGTACAACAGAGTGTCAGCTTGTGAGTCTGCTAAGGAAATTTGGGACTGTTTGAAGACTGCACATGAAGGAACTGAACAAGTCAAAGAATCTAAGATTGACATGCTTACCTCACGGTATGAGAACTTCAAAATGAAGGAAGGAGAAACAATAAATGACATGTTCACCAAGTTGTCTTCCATTACAAATGAGCTGCGAAGTCTGGGTGAACCTATAAGCATGACCAAACAAGTCAGAAAAGTGCTTCGAATTCTTCCAAAGTCTTGGGAAAACAAGGTTGATGCCATTACAGAAGTCAAGGATTTGAAGGCGCTGACTATGGATGCTTTGATTGGTAATCTGAAGACACATGAGATGAATCGAAATTACGATTTGTCAAAGAAGGAAGCCAAGAAGGACAAGTCATTGATGCTGAAGTACAAATCAGATGAAGATTCCAGTGATGATGATATGGCATATCTCATCAGCAGATTTCAAAAAATTGTTTAGGAAAAACAAAGTTTATAAAAGAGGAACAAATGGTACTCGAAAAGCTGCTCAAGGTGATACTTGCTACAAGTGTGGAAAAACTGGGCACTTCATCAGAGAGTGTCCTTTGCTCAAGAATGAAAACAAGGAACATCAAAAACCAAGAAGTGACAAAGAGAATAGAAGGGACCTGGTACTCGGCAAGAGAGATCGAAAAGCTACTGCAGATTTGGTTGTCAAAAGGGATCTTGCTGCATGGGGGATTCCTCAAGTGATTCAGAAGACCCTGATGAGCCAAAAGATGTGTCCATGGTTGCTGTACATGAGGAGGAAACTGTCTTCAATGAAATGTTTGCTCTCATGGCTCACACAGAATATGAAGAAGAGGACAATCAGGTAACTCTTTTAGATATGAAAAATGACTTGGATAAATATTCTCTTAAAAAATTGAGAACTTTGGCAAAAGTCATGATTGATTCTGTGATAGAATTAGCATATGAAAAAGACACCATGAATGCTGAACTTGACAGTTTAACTGAAAACAAAGTTAAACTTGAAGAGAAAATGTTAAAAATGGTGTCTCTAGAGTCAAATAACTCTGAACTTAAGAACCAGTTGAACCAGATTACTGAAGAAGTTGAAAAGCTGAATGGAATATCAAATGGTTTGCAAGCTGAAATTCAAGAAAAATTGACAAATTCTGAGAAAAAACTTGGTCTGTCGCTTGAAAAGTATAACAAATTAGAACAGGATATTGTCAAACTTAAGGAAGAACTTGAAAAATCCCTTAAGTGGACAAAATCCTCAAAGTTACTGTCAAATGCAACAAATCAGAGTAATTTCAATAAGAAAGGACTAGGAAGTTCGAACATCACTCCTCCTTATAATCCTCACAGTAAGTATGTGTTTGTGTCTGACAATCTGCTATGTCTTCACTGTAGTAAGAATGGACATTTGAAGGGTGAGCGTTCTAGCTGGAGAAACTCCTGTGAAAGGCTCTCTTATTATGCTGAAAGGCAAAATTTACCAAAAGAGAGACCTGGTCCTCCAAAGCATGTTTCAACTCACAGATTTTCAAAGAAAAAATCTGTCCCTACTCCCATGTCCTTTGTTAGAAAGCTTCAAAATCTACCCTATTGGACTAAATACAATCTAATTACTCCTTTGTCTGCCTTCTGGGAACTCAAATTGGAATGGGTTCCCAAGCTAAACAAGTGATCATTGATGCAGGTGAGTGAGAGGAGCAGCAGTCAATGTTGGTATATGGACAGTGGATGCTCTAAGCATATGACTGGTGATGTAAAAAACTTCCTCTCACTCAAGACACTTCAAGGAGGAGGTGTCTCTTTGGTGACGGAAAGAAGGGGTACATTTTGGGAGTTGGCAAAGTAGGAAGATCTCTTGAAGATTCAATTGACAATGTGTATCATGTGGATGGGTTGAAGTACATCTTGTTGAGTGTGTCAGAAATCTGTGACAAAAGAAATGAGGTCACGTTTACTTCTGAGAAATGCACTGTGGTGAGTCTAACTACAAACAAGGTAATTCTCACTGCACAGAGAAGTAAAAATATGTATGTGGCAAACTTAGAAATGTCTCATGGAGATGACCTAACATGTCTTAGTGCTCAGAATGAGAATGCTGATCTCTGGCATCGTAGGCTGGGGCATGTGAGCTCATCTTTATTGAACAAATTGATTTCTAAGGATCTGGTCCGAGGTCTGCCCAAGCTGAAGTTTGCTGAAAATAAAATTTGTGAAGCTTGTGTTAAAGGAAAGCAAATCAGATCATCCTTTAAGCCCAAAAAGCAAGTAACATCATCAAGAACACTAGAGCTGCTTCATATGGACTTGTGTGGACCCTTAAAGGTTCAAAGCATAAATGGCAAGAAGTACATTTTGGTGATTGTTGATGATTACTCGAGATACACTTGGACAAGATTCTTGAGATCAAAGGCAGACACAGCTAAAGAGTTGGTGGTATTTTTCAAAATGATTCAAACCAAATTGAATCAAGTTATTTGCAGCATTCGATCTGATCATGGTACTGAGTTTGAGAACTCAACACTGGATAAATTCTGCATGGAAAATGTTACGAGCCATAATTTTTCTACTCCAAGAACTCCTCAACAAAATGGAGTAGTTGAAAGAAAAAACAGAATCTTGGTGAACATTGCCAGAACTATGATTATTGAATCAAATCTTCCTCAAAATTTCTGGGCTGAAGCTGTTAACACAGCATGTCATGTTACCAACAGGTGTCTAATAAGAGTTGTTTTGAATAAGACCCCATATGAGCTGCTCAACAACAGAAAGCCAATGCTTTGCTATCTTAGAGCATTCGAATGCAGATGTTTCATGCTGAATAATGGAAAGGATGATTTGGGAAAATTTGATCATAGAAGTGATGAAGGAGTGTTTGTTGGATATTCTTCATCCAGCAAAGCTTACAGAATATTCAACAAACGAACTCAATGCATTGAAGAAAGCATTCATGTTGTATTTGATGAAGTGGAAGCTTGAAGAATGATGGAACAAATGATGATGATGATGTGATGAAAATGTTCAAATCAAAGAAGACCGAAGGAGGTGAAGCTGATGCAGATCAACAACTGAAAAATGACTATGATGATCAGAATCATAGTCTACTTGAAGAGGCTGCTGAGGTTGAAAAGGATGATATGGTACCTGGTACTACTCAAAATTCCAGCCAGAGTACATCAGACTCCCCAGAAAATGATGTCACTCTTGATGAAGAAGAACATGCTGATCAGGTCAATCAGTCTGCTCCAAGGTCAGGATGGAAGCATAGTTCATCACATTCTCTTGATAATCTTATTTCTCCTTTGAATTCTGGAAATTCATACTAGATCAAAAACAAGAAATCTAGTTGCATTCTCAGCATTCATATCATCTATTGAGCCCAAGAATGTGAAAGAAGCATTAGGTGATGCAGACTGGATCAATTCTATGCAAGAAGAACTTCATCAGTTTGAAAGAAGCAAGGTATGGTACCTGGTTCCTCGACCTGAAGGCAGAACAGTAATAGGAACTAGATGGGTTTTTAGAAACAAGCTTGATGAAAATGGAGTGATTACTAGTTTTAAATCCAGGTTGGTGGTGCAAGGATACAATCAAGAAGAAGGAATAGACTATGATGAGACTTTTGCACTTGTAGCCAGAATGGAAGCTATTAGAATTTTAATAGCTTTTGATGCATTTATTGGGTTCAAGCTGTATCAAATGGATGTGAAGAGTGCATTTATGAATGGAGATCTCAAAGAGGAGGTATTTGTCAAGCAACCTCCTGGTTTTGAAGATGCAGAGCTACCAAATCATGTGTTCAGATTGAATAAGGCACTATATGGTCTGAAGCAAGCTCCAAGAGCATGGTATGAAAGGTTGTCAAAGTTTCTGCTGAAGAATGGTTTCAAACGAGGCAAGATAGACAATACTTTTTTCTTATTAAAAAGAGAACAAGAATTGCTTATCATTCAAGTTTATGTGGATGACATAATTTTTTGGAGCTACTTCAGAACATTTGTGTGAAGAATTCTCATCTTTAATGGGAAAGGAGTTTGAAATGAGCATGATGGGTGAATTGACATTCTTCCTGGGTCTGCAAATCAAGCAATCATCAAATGGGATTTCAATATGTCAGGAGAAGTACATTAAGGAGCTGCTGAAGAAATTCAATATGTTTGATTCTAAACCTATTGATACTCCTATGGGAACAAATTCCAAGATGATAGTAGAAGAATCTGATCCTCTTGTGAATCAGACAATGTACAGGGGAATCATTGGATCCTTGTTATATCTGACTGCTAGCAGGCCTGATATTGTGTATAGTGTTGGAATGTGTACTAGGTTTCAAGCATGTCCTCGTGATTCACACTTGAAGGCTGCAAAACATATTCTCAGATACTTGAAGAAAACAGGGGACCTGGTTCTCTTCTATCCTGCAGGTGATACTTTTGATCTGGTTGGTTTTGTAGATGCTGATTTTGCTGTTTATCAAGTTGACAAGAAGAGTACCTCTGGAATGGCTCATTTCCTTGGATCATCACTTATCTCTTGGGGTACCAAGAAGCAGAACTCTGTGGCTCTTTCAACTGCTGAAGCTGAATATGTAGCTGCTGCAGCTTGTTGTTCTCAGTTGTTGTGGATCAGGCAACACATGGAAGATTTTGGGATTCACATCAAAGCAATTCCTCTTATGTGTGACAATACTAGTGCTGTTAGTATGGGAAAGAATCCAGTCCACCATAAGAGAACAAAGCATATTGATGTTAGACATCACTTTTTGAGAGATAATGTTGAGAAGGGAAATATTGTGCTCACATATTGTCCAACGGAGGAGCAAATTGCAGACATCTTCACCAAGGCTCTCAGCAAGGATCAATTTGAGAGAAATCGGTTGAAGTTGGGCATGTTGATCTCCAGTGATGCTCTTAGCTTCCAACAGTTGAACTCCCTTGATTGCTAAAATTGCAGTGCAAGTATCCTTTGTGTGAATATTTAAATATTTAACAAAGATCCTTTTTGTGCCTTTTGTAGGTATACTCTTAGTAAGGACCTGCTTAGCAAGGGAAGCAACTAGAACAACTGAGGAATGAAATTTAACTGTGCTATGGTACCTGGTGCCTGTCCAGGTTAGCATTTATACATTAAATTGAAACTGAAAAATATGACCGTTGATAATGCCACGTATCAGTCATCGGTTACTCTGACCATTTGTCCCATCGTTTCTCTCTCAAACGACACATCCGATCACGGACCTGACACCTTTTCATGCCTTTTAAAAACCCCATTTACTTCTTTTGAAATCCTCATCTGTCTCTTAACTTTCTTCTTGTTCACTAAGGGTTTTAGCAAAAAGCTAAAAAGGCAAAAAAAAAATTCTTCTTCTTCTCTTAACTGTTCAAAGAAACCATTTTTTTTTAAAAAAAAAACATGTCTTCTCCTTCATCTTCCTCCAAACAGATGCTAAATGCTCTGAGTGAAATAGATCCTCTTGCCTTCTACTCTCCGACCACTACATAGGTCCAGTTCTCAACAAGACACTCCTGATAATCTCTTCTATGTCATAGATCTGAACAGTTTAGTCGTGCCTACCGGACCTGGTCCGTTTCAAGACATGTTGCCTGACAATCTGTTTGAAGGGGATCTACCTAAGCATAAGGCCTCTGAGTCAAACATATTGGCAGCGAGTGAAGAGTTGATGATTGAAAGTTTGGCTATGATGCAGGAAGAAGCAATGGTGGAGCAAACTGAAGTATTGGAGAGGGAAGAGGTAAGAACCACTCAACCTATTTTTGATAAAACCCGTGATATAGGAAGGTACTCTTCTTCCTCTTCCTCTGACTCTGAAAGCGAGGAGGAACCCTTAAAATGGATGGTTGAGAGAAGAGAAGCGGAGAAATCTAGAAAAGGGAAGGAGAAGGTTGTAGAGAAGGCCCCTAGGAGACGACCTACTACTAGGTCTGCCGCTCAAAAGTTGATGGCAGATGCCTTGAAAGCTAGTGCACGTTCTACTGCTGCAGTTAGAAGTGCAAGAACTTTCAAGGTATCAAATTTTAGAATACCTGAGGCTAATGTGGTTGAGTTGTCTGGTAAAGAAGTGGAAAAGAAAACTAAGAAAAAGAGATCAGAGAAGAAAAAGGAAAAAGTTTCAAAACGACTGGAAAAAACACAAAGTTGAAAAAGAAGAGTTCTGAGGGAAAAAGGAAGAGGTCACAGGGACCTGGTGCCCAAGCCAGGAGAGATGAAGGTGTCAACTTGAAGGAAGTTGTTGACAGCCTGAGAAACCAAGCTGTCTTGGCAGGAAGAATTTTTGATATGGGGATCATAACTCTTCCTGGCATGGATTCTCGTCACGATATGGTAGAGATCCAATCTTGGTTACACTTGTTCAACAGGAAATCCCCCATCCTCCATGAAGAAGAAGTGCGCGAATTTTACTATAATATTCAATTCAAGGACGATGGGAGCATCCTCACACGAGTAAATAACATTGTTGTATGTTTAGATGAGGGTGTGTTGAGCAAAATTCTCAAGGTGCCTAGAGAGGGGACCCGATCTGTACTGGGCAGATCTTGCTCTTCTGAGTTTGCTGCTGTGATTTCTAAGACACCCACAACCAAGGTTGCTGGGATTTATAAGAAAATCATGAAGAGTGAGTACCAGTTGGTCTTTGAGTTCATCAACAAAGTTCTCCTTCCTCGCACTGAAAAGAGGGCAGTAGCAACTGCTGCTGATTTGTTTGTGATGGAGATGTTGTGCAGCTTCGAAGCCCTGAACCTCCCTGGTCTAATGCTTGAGCATATCCACAAAATTTTAGGAAAGGTGTTCACGGAATGGGTTACGGATACTTTCTCACGGAGGTATTCAAGCATTTTCAAATACCTCTCAGTGTGGGAAAAATGGGGACGGTTAAGCAGACTATCTCCGAAAGTACCTTGGTTGAGTGTGAATGCATTGAAGGAAGAGGCTATCCCAAGAGCAAGGTGACCCAACTTATTGATAATCAGGATCAGCTTAAGCACGAGATTGAGGAGCTTACTGTGCGGTTAAGTGGTAAAGAGGCAGAGATTGTTATACTCAAAGCAGAACTGCTTACTGCACAGAGTGAGGGACCTGGTTCTTCAGTGGTTCAAGCTCTGGAGAAAGAGAATGCTGAGTTGAAGGCGAAGATAATTGCCCTGCAGGGCAAGGCCATCAAATATAATGATGCTGCCAATGCACGACTCGCTCTTGTTATCCAGTCCCTGTCTCATCCTCCCCCCTCTTCCTAGCCTGTTGAACAATTTCCCCCTGTGTCAATTTTTTTTGTGTGGCTTATCACTGTGTTGATGGATATTCAGTTTGTTTTTAATGTATTAATGTTATGATGGCATGCCTGTTAATTTATTCCTTTGCTGTTCTGATTATCTTTATTTGTGCATGCTTTTCCCTTACTGATTGATTGATCTTTAGCTTTGATCTTGTTCAGTATTTCTGTTTACATCTTTGGTTTACTGCATATCTTTTTTATGATGCCAAAAAGGGGAAGTAAAATTGTGAGTAGCTAAATGATAATTCAGTGGGGGGGGGGGGGGGGGGGGGGAATATGTAGTGAGGGAGAATGTACAGTGAGGGGGAATATAAAAAGGGGGAACAAAGTTGGAGAAGATCTTAGATCATTGTTTGTCATCATCAAAAAAGGGGAAAATGTTATTTGTAGTTTGACAAACTTAGGGATCTTGTAAAGGTATCAGGTTTCTTACTTGAGTATTGCAGATGAAACAAACACAGGGACCTAGTAGAGGTACCAGACTCTCATGATGACGAGCCAGTTGACTGTCAACTGGAGACGGTACAGAAAGTAGGTGCACACTTCCCGATGGCGTCAGAAAGTGTGACTTTTCAACCAATGGCAAAGAGGTTTAGGAAAGTGACTTGTCCATATAAAATGCACTTTCCTAAACATTTTTGGTAGTTTTTGCAACTTGAGAGAAACCTCTTCAAGAACATTTGCAAAGGCTGCTAGAAAACAAAGGTAGAATTATTCCAAGAACAACAGCAATCTCTGGAGCTTTTCGTGTAATTGTTTAGGAAATACATTCTCTTGTTCTTAAACTGTAAACTATTCTTGAATCTATAAAGGAATCAGTGTGTAGTGTTAACAGTCTAGGTTGTCCAAGTGGGATAGCTTAGTGGGTAGATAGTTTTCTACTTAACGTGAGATTAAAAACTTTTTCTCACATTTGGTGTAATCGTGTTTTACTTTTGCTTTTGAAGATTAGTGAAAACGATTGAAAATCCCGTGAGACAGGTCGTGGTTTTACTCCCTTTAGCAAGGAGGTTTCTATGTAAAATCATCGTATTGATTTTACTGCATTTAACTTTCTGATTTTATTCATTAGTGTAGTAAGGGACCTGGTCCATTACTTGTTAAGTGAAGGCATATATTCTATCAAGTATTATATACTTCATTTTAGGAAGTCTATATTAATATATAGGATGGGACACGTGTCCACAAATTAATTATACAAAAATTGAGAAGAATCTAAGTCAAAAGTTGAATTACAAAAATATCTCTTGACTATTAATTTATTATCTTGAAATTATTTAACTAATTTTTTTATTAATATTTATTTTGGAATCATGAATTTTGACTCTTCGTATTATGATAATAACACTCCTATGTATAACTAGACTTACAATCTAGTATTATTATAAGTGGGAAGCTCCCATCTTCAAAGTTGAATTACCATTTAGCCCTTATAATAAATTAAAAAGTAATTAAATTTTTAATTAAATACTAATCCATATTCATATAATCATATCATATACTCCTATTTAATTAATTAAATATTAATCATGTCAAAAAGACAAAACTTAATCCAAATAAATTAAAAAGTAATTAAATTTTTAATTAAATAATAATCCATATTCATATAATCATATCATATACTACTATTTAATTAATTAAATATTAATCATGTCAAAAAGACAAAACTTAATCCAAATAAATTAAAAAGTAATTAAATTTTTAATTAAATACTAATCCATATTCATATAATCATATCATATACTACTATTTAATTAATTAAATATTAATCATGTCAAAAAGACAAAACTTAATCCAAATAAATTAAGAAGTAATTAAATTTTTAATTAAATACTAATTCATATTCATATAATCATATCATATACTACTATTTAATTAATTAAATATTAATCATGTCAAAAACACAAAACTTAATCCAAATAACTAAAAAAAACACCGAATCAGTCCAAACATTTGCAACCTTTGATTTGCCCTTCATTTTGTAACTTTTGATAATGCATGCATTTTAGAAGTGTAACCGTAACCTTTGAAATGCCTAAAAGTTCATTTATTCAAGGACTTTGTAATATATCAGATACTATTAAATGTGAAATTATCAGAAATATGAGTTCGGAGTTGGTTTTCCATGCAAAAACCTTAATGCATTATATCCATATTAAGGGAAATGAGTAATTTTTTTGTGAACTTTTACCAATTAGAATTTTGGTTGATTCAATTATCTCTAATCTATTATTTTTTTTAATTATTATCTTAATTCATTATATCCATATTAAGGGAAATGAGTAATTTTTTTTTTGTGGATTTTTACCAATTAGAGTTTTGGTTGATTCAATTATCTCTAATCTCTTATTTCTTTCTTAATTATTATCATTTTTTATTGAGGAGTATACAAATTGTCATAGTTATTGAAAATTCTTCAGATATGACAGTATAAATAAGTTTGTACTTTTCAAATTTTCATCTTCTTGAATTCTCTGATATTTATTTTAGTAATAATTTATAATGTTTTCACCTTCTCCTTTTGTGCTTCTTTAATTATTATCTTTTGATCTTCAATTTAGATATACCGATCTGGAATACCACATTCAAATTTATATTAGCAAGTATTTTGAAGCTAAACTCACACAGGATTTCAACAAATAGGCCTATAAAATGTAAGCCTTTGACATATATTTACATTTATTATAAAAAAACTATCTAATTTTTTCTAATTATTCTGCCTTTCACCTTTTTTTTTTATCAACAATTGAAAAGTTAAAATTTGCAGGATACACAAGAGGGCAATGCAATTGTATAATGTATTTTATTATTAGGTCTATATTGAACTCATTTTCTATTACCATATGAGATTAATACATAAAATGCTTGAAATAATTGTCTATATTGTACCTAAAAGATATTTGATTTTAAGTATAAGTTATATTTGATTATATGATTCTACTTATACATTATAATAATATTTTTTTTCAAATTTACAAATTGAAGTAGTTATAATTTTAAAAAAGGAAAAAAGATCATATACATGTAATTATAATTTTAATAGAACTTTTAATGTCAGTAATTACTAACTATCTATTTCATAAATAACTATTCCCTCAATTCAATTTATATGACACTTTTTGTTTGCAGAAATTCTAACTAGGTAAATTGGGGCAGTAGAAATCTTATTTATTTGCAACCTTACACCATTATTGACATTACTAATATTCATCCTAAAGAAGACATATATTAATTGAACCTTAAGGGAAGGAGACTACCATTTCTTAAGGATGCACCGCGAAAAACTATTAGAAGTAAAGTATTTCTTGCTAGCCAATGTCATTTGTATTCACACATAAATTGTGTTGTTGAAATATTAAAAAATCAATTAAACGGTAAAGTTGAATATCATTATAGTTTTACCGCTAAATTTAATTGTTCAAATCATACCTAATAATCTTATGCCCATCAATAAAGTCGGTCGAATAAGCTCACCATTCATCAGTTTAAACTTGCATTTTCTCCCTTCAATCTACTATAACTAACTTGTATTAATTCAAAATATTTTTAAAATAAAAGCGGATATACGTGCAACGCACGTGTCCTAAAACTAGTGTTAAAATATGAATGAAGAATGTAAAAGGAAGTTACTGTTGGAAGATGAAAGAAAGAAAATTTAATGAGTGAAATAAATTTTAGAGTTCCTAGACAAAAGAATTGTAGGAATGGTAAATAAAAATTTTTCTTGGATGAGTTAAATTTATAGAACAAAATTACGGAAACATGAAAAGACACATGAAAAATTAAAAGGTCAAATGTTATTAAAATAAATATAAAAAAAGATAGAGATGAAATTTAACTTTAAAAGATACATGGATCTACTTTAACTTCTTGTCTTTAAGAAATAATTACTCATTTGAATTTTTTTTAAATTTATGTGAGAAATTTGAAAGATATATATATATATATATATATATATATATATATATATATATATATATATATATATATATATATTAAAAATTTTAATTTAGTGAAGGAGTAAAATGGTAATTCAACTTTTTACTTTGGAGCTTCCCACTTATAATAATACATGATATCTTTTAAAAATACACACCAATTAAATTAACATGCGTGAATAAAAAATATTTTCTAAAAATATCTATTTCATGCCAAAACTCACCCTTAATAACGACAAGTTAGTATAATCTGGTTAAATCATTGACTCACTTATCAATAAAGAAAAAAGACACAAAAATGTTATCGAACTTTCAGAAAATGCTTATTTATGTCATTCGTTAAAAGTTTTGTTCATCTATTTCATTATCGTTTAAAAAAAGTTCATTAATGCCATTATTTTTTAACAGTGATTTTGTAAAACCATTTTTTACACGTAACTAATCATAATTCGATCACGTCATTAATTTTCTAGTGACAAAAATCAAAATTCTGAACAATAACTGAATTAAAGTAACTCACCCAAATAAAAACCTACCCAAATCAAGTCGGTTGAGGCACACCATTCATTTGTTTGAAGTTTGAGCTTTCATTTTTTCCTTTTAAAATTGTGTAATTAAGGGCATGTTTGGTACGAAGAAAAATATTTTCTGAAAAATATTTCCCAATTTTTCTATGTTGGCTTAAGTGTCTTGTCAAATGAACTTATTTTTCTCAAATTTAAGGTAATATGACAAAAAAATATTTTGAAAAACATTCTAAATTCATTTTTTACCCCATCCAATACGATGACCTGCTCAACCTTCCCCCTCGTATAGACGATCTTCAGAGTTATGGGATGTCAAATACATCGACATGAATATTTGAATTCCTATAGTCATTTGCTTTTTTCTCTTGGGTAATTTACAAATTTTATTCACTAGTTTAGAAGTCAATTACTTAGATTCACGTTTGTTTGCAATATTACGAATTTTATTATATTTTGAACATGGAATACATGTATCAGGATATATGAGATCAAAATTAGGTGTAACTTTGTTCTAGATACATTGTATTCATGTATCTAACTTTGTTGCTCACCTCCCTCCCTCTCATCTCATCTCACTCTCCACCATCCTCTCTTGCTCGCCTTTGTCCATATTTTAGTATGTTTGATAAAAATAATAAATGTATCTAGTTCTATGACTTCAAATCTGGTATGAAATTATTTATTAGTGATATAATATAAAATTATTTTAAACTATAGAAAGAAGGAAAACTTTTGCAAATAACCACTATGATAAATTTAATTGTGCTCCATAGTAGTTTGCATATTTACGGGCCAAAGCTATAGTTTAAGCTGCCTCATTTGTATAATTCATGGGTTTGTATAATTCGCGGGTACATTTGTATAATTCAGTTACTTTTATATAAACTCGAAATAACGAATTTATACAATTACAAACATCTTAAGTACAAATAATTATACAAATTATATTATACCAAAATTACATTATACAAAAGTTATATAAATTAGAAAAAATGCACAAGTACCCCTCAACCTATGTCCGAAATTCCAGAGACACATTTATATTATACTAAGGTCATATTATCCCCCTAAACTTATTTTATAAGTAATTTTCTACCCCTTTTCGGCCTACGTAGCACTAGCTTGAAACAAAAAGTCAACCGGCGTTGGACCCACAAGATAGTGTTACGTAGGCCAAAGAAAATTACTTATACAATAAGTTCAGGGGGGTAATAGGACCTTAGTATAGTATAAGTGTGTCTCTGAGATTTCGGACATAGGTTGAGGGGGTACCTGTACATTATCCCTATAATTTATATTATACAAACATGCGAATCATACAAAACTTAAAAGCTAAGCCACATAATTATAGCTAAGAGTAGTTTGCGAAATGTAATTATGGCAAACTATTGCTATGTTAACTAATCAACTAGTATATGTTTGTTTATACATATAATTTCCCTAGAAAGAATTAGTAAATATGTATATCTAATTAAATAGTTTTCTTTTAGCAACTTTCACATATAGCAAACATAAAAATCATATTTGTATGTTATAATTATAGTTTGCATAATTGCGCTCCATAGCAAACATAAATATATATTTCAATATATATATATATACAAAAGAAAGCAGTTGTATAATTTGTTTCTATTTCTATATACATATATAAAAAATCAATTGTATAATTTGTATTTCTATAAAGCGAGAAAGAGAGAAAGACAAAAGAAAATTGGGCAATGGAAGATAGTATTTGTATAATAATAAGTGTATAGGAAGAAAATATATACATTTGTATTTGTATATATAATTTTATCTCGCTTTTATACAAATACAAACACAATGTATATATTTGTGTTTGTATAAATTGAGAGAGGCGAATTAGAGTGACGAGCGAGATATGGGAGAGGGGAGAGAGGGGAACAATAATATATGTATATATACAATTTTCTCTCGCTTTATACAAACACAAACATATATTATATATTTGTGTTTGTTTAAAAACGAGAGAGGCGAGGGAGAGAAAGAGAGTGGCGAGTCAGATTCACCAGGAGAGAGGCGAAATAACAACAATATGCTATTGGGTACAATTAAATCAAACTTTATTTATAGCATTTAGTTGAATTAGTAATTTGCTATTATATGCAATTTCCCCTTTTTCTTTTGGGAAAATTGTATATAATAGCAAACTAATAACCTAAATTAAATGGAATAGCTAGGGTTTGATTTAATTGTGCTCCATAGCAAACATTAGCTAAAATTTGCCAGCGTCTCTCTCCCAAAAATCTCGCTCGCCACTCTCCATTCTCGCTCGCCTCTCTCGCTTTATACACAGAAGTGTATAATTTTGTTTCTGTTTTGTATAAAGCGAGAGAAAATTGTATATACACATGCAAAATTTATATCTTCGTGTTATATACTTAATTATACAATTTACAAACATTTTACTTCAAATATTACAGAGAAAAAGGCCAACGAATTATACAATTGCGAATTATACAATTGTAGTGAAATACAATTTTCTCTAGCTTTATACAACAAAAGTGTATATATTGTGTTTCTATTTTTGTATAAAGCGAGAAAAACATATATCTTATTGCTATACACTTATAATTATGCAATATACATACATTTTAATTCGATTCAACTGTATGCAAAATAAATTATACAATTGCAGCGAAATAGGCCAGCGAATTATACAATTTAGGCCAGCGAATTATACAATTTAGGGCAACGAATTATACAATTGTATATATATAGCAAATTATACAGTTTTATGTTTGCTATGGAGCGCAATTATGCAAAGTTTGCTATAGCATAAAAATATAAATTTTTTGTTTGCTATATGTGAAAGTTGCCCTTTTCTTTTATTGCGTTATCATTTGTATTGGGCTTGTCTTTTTTTTTGGGACCCAAACAAATTATCTGAACTTTATTTAGCTCAATAAATAGAAAACGGCCCAATGAGTCAAATTTAACAATAACAAAAAAAATTCTATGTAAAATACACATGCAACCAAACTAGTACTCTTCTTTCCACTTTTATTGGTATATTGCGCTTATCAAAAATTGATTTGATTAATTTTAAAATTAAATCAGATTATATTAATTCGATATTTTAAATAAAAAATTTAGATATTCAAATACTATATGAAAAGTACTATAAATTACAATTTTTTGCATATCAATATAATGAAAAGATACATCTTAAAATGTTAATCAAAGTTCTTATAATTTGACTCCAAAAATAGAAACATGACGACTAAAAGTGGACAGAGAGTGTGTGTGTGTATATATATATATATATATATATATATATATATATATCAATTTGTATAATTATGCTTGCATATATTTAATATATTTCATTATAAAGACAATTGGAACAGTGATGAAACAAATACATGTTGTTTTCTACTTCTCCTTTTTGGTTCCACCAAATATTCCATAGTTGAAAGTATAAGAAAGGAAGAATGGTTTGAATCTTCGTTTAAGCTGTTGACGTTCAATTCTAAGCAGCTTCCACCAATTGTCCACTTGCACTAACTCAAACTTTCTCTTTTTATATTTATTGTATATCTTCTATTTAGTGTTCAATATATATATTTTTTATATGTATGTCATTGTCAATTAATACAGCTTGTCCGTACGCGTATAATATCAAAATTAACCAAAAATATTATCACTTTAAAGAAAATATGGTGGAGGCAAAAATACACGAGATAGATATTGTTAAAATGATGATAATATTACAAAGGTTGGTTATTTTCTTAATTAACAACAATGACTAATAGTGAAATTAGCCTTAAACAAACTAGTTTAGACCGTTTGTTCGTCACGATGAGCATAAATGAAGACAATGGATAGAAGCAAGCTCGGATCATGTGAAGAGCTAAACAACAAGCTTGGGTGGGAGTGATGACGTTCGTGGAATAGACTGGTTTATTGTCGTTATTCATAGTTGAAGACGTATGCATAAGAAAAATTATTTAGATTTTGTTGTTTAGTTGCTATAAATATATTTGAATCGAGATGCTTTAATGGTTATAAATACTTGAATAATATGACAAATGCACAATCAATTTCTAAATACACTAAATGATGTGAATTATTTTTTGAAAAATTATAGTAACTTGATAAAAAATAAATAGAAAATTATAAGTAATATTACAAAAGGTTGTTTTGGGATAGGGCTCAGGCAAGACGAATCGAGACACATATTTATGGTTTAGTTATGTAAGGCTTATTCCTTAAGCATTTAATGGTACGTTTTAAACACGTCCAATGCCTTATACTTTGATGTTTACGCCTTGCCCCCGTGCTAAGTAAAATGTCTCACACCTTTTACAACACTGAATTTACAATATATTAAAATTTTTGTATACATCTTAAACACGTCTAATGCCAGATATCTTGATGTTTACGCCTTACTCCGTGCTAAGTAAAATGTCTCATATCACCCACTCAACTCACCTTTTAGAACACTGAATTTACAATACGTTAAAAAATATCAATGTCTGACATTACATAGCGTCGTATTTTAGGACGTTGAATTCACAAACACATTATGAATATCTTTAGGTTGGCTTTGCTAATTCCATCAAAAATGAAACTAAACAACATTGTTGCGTAGTTATAAACGAAAAAGTAATAATTATGTTGAGTTGACATAATGCGTGTTATATACATATGTGCTACTTCTTGATAAAGTTTTATTTTAAATGTCTATGATTACCATGTTCAATTCATGAACTAAAAATTAGACTAGATTAACAACAAAATTCAACTTATTAATAAAAATTTACAATTTGCAACTTGTTTAAATTTTAAATGATGATTATTATTTTTTGAACAAGAATGTGGGGCAAAATGGACAACTTGCAAAAAAGAAAAAGAAAAAAAGACAACTCAACCACAGCTCCCCTTAAGTCCAAGTCAAGACTCTTTATATATTCCTTCCCTCTTTTCTAAAACACAAAAAACCCACACAACACTTAAAAACACATATTCTCTTGTATATTTCGCCGGCAATATGAAATTTCGATCATGGATTTCACCTTTTTCCTCCGTCAACGCCGCCGCCGACCACCCTATTCCGCCGCCAAAAGGGATGTTTCCCGATGATGCAAGTAACTTCTCCGATTTACCCAGTAGTACTGCTTCACCGTCATTAGTTTCTCAAGAAACAAATTCTCTCAGCAGTTTACAGAGCAATCTCTCACTTTTAACTTTACCTTCTGTTCCTTCTCTACAAAATCTCTCCCCTGCAACTTTAAACCTCGCTATCTCCGCTCGTTGCGTAAATTCTCTAAATCCCAGAAATGCCCATGTCACTTTCCTTGCTATGCATAACAATCTGTTATATGCAGCTTCCTCAAATGAAATCAACGTTTTCGAACTCATAAATTTCGCACTTATCGATACTTTCAATAACAAAGACCCATCTTCTGGTTCTGCAAAATCTGTTAGTTTCCTCGACGGTAAAATCTTCACTGCGCATCAGGATTGTAAAATCCGGGTGTGGAAGTTGACACCCAATAAGCAGCATAAACTAATAGCAACCCTCCCGACGCTTGAGGATCGATTACGCCGGTTTGTGTTTCCGAGTAGTTATACAAATGTGAGAAGACATAAGAAAAAAATGTGGATCGAACATCATGATGCTGTTTCTGGGTTAGCTGTGAATGAGAATTTGATGTGCTCTGTTTCGTGGGATCGGTGTTTGAAAATCTGGGGAGGTTCGAAATTACGGTGTATTGAATCGATTAAAGCTCATGATGATGCGATTAACGCTGTTGTCGTAGGGAAGGACGGAACAATTTTTACAGGTTCGGCTGATAAACGGATTCGGGTTTGGGGGAAACCGTATGCGGAGAAGAAAGGTAAAATTGGATTAATTGCGACGTTGGAGAAGCATAAATCGGCGGTGAATGCATTAGCGTTAAGCTCCGATGAGTCTGTGTTATTTTCTGGCGCCTGTGACCGGTCGATTTTAGTGTGGGAAAGAGAAGACAGTGCGAATTATATGGTGGTTACTGGTGCATTGAGAGGTCATACGAAGGCGATACTGTGTCTGATCAACGTTTCTGATTTGTTGTTTAGTGGATCGGCGGATCGAACGGTGAGGATTTGGACACGTGGGAATCAGGGACAGTTCTGTTGTTTAACGGTACTTGATGGACATCGAACACCGGTGAGGTCATTGGTGGCGACGCCGGCGGAAAGCGGTGGTGTTAAGTTGTTTAGTGGAAGCTTTGACGGAGAAATTAAAGAGTGGCAAATTGTGGTTTCTAGTTCAAGTGGAAGTTGATATTTTTTTTTTCTTCTCAATTTAGAATTTTAGAAAATAGATTTTATGTACTAACAAGTTTTTTTTTTTTATAATTGTTTGAAATTTTATTTGGAATTTGGTGCTGTTATTTTATGCATTTTTTCCAACTTGACTACTTAGAGATAGTCAAGAAATTTACTAGGGCAAATGTTCAAGTCTTTTAAATCTTTGAAGTGTTTGTATAGTCAAATGTGTTCTATCTTCATATTTATATGATATGATTATATATATCAAATGTTTGACCACTTTAACTTATCATCTACGTACTATAAATTTTTATATCAATGTTTATTTTAAAGATCAATACTTCACTCTTGCTTTAAAAGGTCGAATGCTAATTATTCTTGTCTTTTAATATTTTTTTAAATTGTGAGATGAGTAACCATGGATATTATCTTGTTATTTGTTAATCTATATATGTAGTGAGTTATGTAGGTAGTGTTTTATGGGGATATTAGCGAAAATAATCCATATATATAATATTTGTTTGCTAGTATTTTCGATCTATATTAGTTACACGTCATATTCAGTACTATTATTATATATAGTGAATTATACGATCAATAATACGAGATGTTATTCATATTATAATATATCTTTTTTAGTATTGTTGTTTATTAGTATGCTAATTGTATACTCTACTCATTTAATACGATAAATCAAACGATCGATAAAAAATAATCTCAATATTATTAATTTCACCATTATTACTATATTTCATTTCATAGTATTCTTATAGCTATCAAACGAGCCCCAAGAATTAGTCTTTTATCAACTTGAATTTAACACATACTTATTATACAATAGTGTAAGGTGTTTTTACATGAGTTTTAATATAACATATAACCTTTTATTGACATTTATATATAAATAAAATAAAAAATGTTGTAGTAGTTCTATTTTATAGGTGATTTGATATGAGTGAGTAAACTTGTTTCAACGTTAGGGCTAGGGCGGCTCTAATAAAGTAGGTGAATTTGGAATGTTAAAAAATGGTAAGAAAAGAAAGAAGAATTTGGATAATTAATAGATAATGTTAATGTAAAAAGGTGACAAATTATGTTGCAGTAATCGAGATAAAGTCAACTCTTAATCATGTGACTAATCACGTGAAAATGAGTGATTATCTTCGTTTATATAATCCTAATTATACTCCTTGTAAACTAGAAATCAAGAACATAAAGACAAATTATTAACATTTTATAAACCACAAATTAATTAGTTGGCCTTTTCAAACTCTCTTTTTCTCTTTTAGTAAATCATCTTTAGCCTTTGTCTTTTACTTAAAACTTTGTTGTTGTCGAATACTATTAATTAGGATTAATTAAGTATTAATTCTTCTTTTTATATTCCTGAATTTGTCAGATGTTACTATGTATATAGACAAACAAGTTTATTGTCACCTTTAACAAGTCAATAAATCAGAATATTTTTGCCGACAATACGTTGTTAATTAGGAATTAGGGTTTACTTAATTAACACACAAATGTCTACTGATTATCAAATTAAGGAATTTAATTGCTACCCATTTGCCTTCAGAATCTTTTATTACACCGCCATTGGGTCTTCGATTGAAGATCATGTTGCCTTGACGGGTATTTGGGTATTCTGATTAAAAGAAATTTATTTATATATCGTTCGATGAACAGATAAAAAATAAGTTATTTATGTATAATATTGTATGACTTTTGGTTGATAATTTAGAATCATTTAAAAATTTTAATACATCTATAAATTACAATAAAATTTTTTATATTATTTGATGCATGATAAAAGGTAGAATTATTAAAACTTAAGTGAATTATTATTTCTACATAGCTATGCATATGTAAAATAATATAGAGTATACAAATTCTCTCACAAATATTATAACTCCAATCAACTACCAAACAATCTTAAAATTTATACTTGCAAATATATATCCCCACCCGAATATACAATCCTCAAGAGTACTTTGTCGGAGGAAAAAGAATTAATAATATTGAGATATAATATAATATTTCCTTTTATATTTAATTAGAAGTATTAGTTAATTTTAAATCTATTATTTATAGGAAAAATTATATGAATAAATATATTTTTAAAAATAATTACTGATTTTAGATATATCTTTTATTTATTATCATTTATAATAATACTGTGATAAATCTGTAATATGTATTAACAATGAATTATATATGCAATATATTTGAATTATAATTGTTTTTGAAATATATTATGTTTGTTTGGTAAAAAATTATCACATTGTATTATAAGTGTATTAAAATGTGTGATAAATTATCCATCATTAAAACTTGTATTATATTTAAATTATAAATTTATCTTTATAATATGCATTAAACTTGTATTATAAATGAATTAAAAATGATCAAGTGAAAAAAAAATGTTATTATTATAAATGGTAAATATTTTTTTATTATATTATATTTACGTAATTTTCCCTTATTTATATTATAGTAAAGGAATAATATAAGTTATTCCATATATATAATGAAATATTTTAATTTATTGGGATAACTTTTTTTTTTTATTTCAATATGAAAACCTTCATATATACTTAAAAAAGCAACCTTAGATATTACCAAAATAGGGGGAATAAAAGAAAGAATAGGTTAATGCATGGTTGAAAATGAAAATAGAAATAGGTGTACTGCACCAACTAACTTTAAGGTATGGTTCTGCAATATTCATTTTGTCTCAATTCAAAACTAACATTCTACAATTGATAAAGTGGCTACAAATGCCTTGTACGGATTAAGTAGGTACCTTAAAATAAAAGATAAATTCTAGAGTCGATATACGAAATAATTAAATAATATAATATTTTTAATATAATAAAGCTATTGTAATTCAATGGTTTCAGATGCTTAGAATGAGATAGTATTTGAGTGTTTAATTCTCATCAATTTTAATTTTGAATTTTTTTTTGTTTTGTTATTTTTAAATATTTTTTTGTGAAAATCCTGACTTCGCTACTAATTATAAGATATTGTTGTTTAAAATTCTCCACCTAAAATGTCAAGTAACATGAATAGTTATCTCACTATCTTTATAGTGTAAAAGCTAGAAAATAAGCCAAAAAATATATGACATTTATATATTTTTTTTTAATTTCTTTGATAGACAGTTACAAAATATAACCCATAGCTCGAGATAAAATGAATTCTTGTTCATACTAATTAAACTTCCACAAAAAATGTATTCTTGTTCATACTAATTAAACTTCCACAAAAAGAAGAATTCTTGTTCAATTCTTGTTCATACTTATTAAACTTCCACAAAAAATGAATTTAATTTCTTGTTCATATAAAACATCCACTAAATTAATAAGCTTCTTAATTAAGATGAAATAAATTCTTGTTTACATGTTGTCTTTACTAAAATAAATGATTGTTTCTTTGTACTTGTTATTTTACAAATTCAATATAGAAATAAAGTACTATTTTTCTTAGGGATAATGCTAAATGGATAAAAAAAATTGTCCAAAATTAATCAGAAATTTTAAAAAATTTATAATATCCTTTTTTAAAAAAAAATAGACTAATTTTTTTCTATTTTTAATTAAAAGGGTAGAATAACATAGTTTGAAATATTCTATTTTATTGTTCCGGTCAAATTCTGGCCAAAAGAATTTCCTTTTCTTATTATTCTCGAGAATTATTAGTCTTGAAAATATGAATTTGATCAACATTGAAAAACTAAATAATTAATTCATATTCATTGATCAATTAATTAATAAAAATGAATTACATTTAATTTATATTTATTTATTGAAAATTTGATTTAAATCAAATATTAAATAAAAATATAGTTACCTAATTTCTTAAAAGAAAGGAAAATAATGACATATAAATAATAACTATGAAGTATTAAACATCAATTAAATACGTCCATCAAAGTAAGAGGCTAATGATGTTTAATCATTTGTGACCAAAAAAAGTGTGTAGATCAAAAAGGGGCCAATAAAACATTACTAATTATTACTATCTCCGTTTAAAATTATTGTCATGTTGCGCTTATTGAAAATTAGTTTGACTACTTTTAAAGATAAATTAGATTATATTAATTCGATATTTCAAAAAAAGTTCAGATATTATAAAATTATATGAAAAAAACTATAAATTGTAAATTTTTACATATTATTATAATAAAAAAATACATTTTAAAATATCAATTAAATTTTTATAATTTAACTCTATTATAACAAAATAATATCGAACGAAGAAAATACAAATACTAATAGTATTTATCTATTTTTTATGAAAGGAAAAAAGATTGCAACTTGGCAAGTTGAATGTGTTGGAAGTGAAAAAAGCACACAACCCCGGTTACATTATATTGGTTTAGTCACTCGATGCATTTTTAAAGGATAAAAAATATTTTTTATTATACTCTCATTAAATTTTTTTGAAAAGTTGTAAGATTTAATTTATTCTTTTTAAAATCATATTTAATAAAAATAGAATTATAACTTTACTATATTAATTATTATTATCTTATTTTATATATGCTTTTTGTAAAATGGACAACTAAATAGAGATAAAAAAATATTTAATTACTGTAATTCTGTTCATGGAAATATCCCAATCCATCAAATATTCAGATTTTTAAATAATACGTACAAAAATTGAAATATGAAAAGTTAAAGTGAATTTGAATGATGAAGTGGAAAGAAAAAATCGATATACACAAGATAATTAGCATGTGAAAAGTGACAAATGATGTTGCAGTTACATTGTTGTAACATTTTAATTAATCATTTATATTATCTTTTAAACTAGACTATCAATTAATATGAAGACAAATTAACCTTTTATAATCACATTTAATTTGCTGCACTTTTGCCTTTTCAAACTATCTTAATTCCAAGTCGTAACTATCGTTAAGCTATGTTAAAAAATATTTTTACTAGTCTATATAACGTAATTTGTTGATGTAGGACATATTTTTAAAGAAAAACATTGAAGAACGATAGAACATAAATTAAAGACTACTCTTTATTATTATCTTTTTGATTATTTTCAAATTAGTCTATTAAAAAATGTAAATTAATTCATTAAATGAAAGATATATAAAAAAAAGTCTCGATCGTTTACTTAATAATATATAGACTTGAGAGAATAGCATGATATTTGTTGCATACTAAATAACGGAGGAATCTTTCTAAATATGTGATCAATTCGATTAATAGTCCGTTCAATCAAATTTGTAGGAGTTAAACATTTTTTTCCTTCAAAATGCTTATTATTATTATTATTATTATTATTATTATTATTATTATTATTATTATTATTATTTTTCAAAATAAAGGTATTTTAACTAAAGTTTTGAGTGAAAACAAGTAGAGAGTAACATAAACTTATTTTCAGAAATTACGAAATTATTTTTTTACCCAAAAGCATTCTTTGAATAAGAAACATATTTAGAAACACTTTCTAAGAACTTGTCCAAACACTAATTGTTGTTTAGAACTGTTTTAAAATTTATTAATCAGTCAATCACCAACAATCTCCCACCAAAAGTATATTTTTGAAAAAATTTAACTAAGTTAATTTAAAAAATTTGACCAAACACACTATAATTTTCAATAACAATGCTAACTAACATTGGCTATTTTGTCTTTTTACAAATAAATTAAATGTCGATTTTCATTTGTTTCATACTTAATAAATTCTTATTCTGTTTATGTATTGCTTTTTAAAAATATTCAATAAATTACATATCACCATAAAGTAAAAGGAAATCAGAATATATATATCTATCGACACCTTGGGGAATAAGGTTAATTTTACTTGATTCACACACAAATATCACATTCCATTAACAAAATATGAATTAAAGTATTAAACCACGTGAAATGTGTACATAAATTGGTTGAAAGTCTATGATTAAGGAAAGAAAGAAAGTAAAAGAAAAGAATATATGAAACCTCTTTAATTTACAGCTCCAATATAAATTATTTTTATTTGTTTAATTACCAATTTCAATTACTAAAGTTTTTATATTACACCTATAATGTGATGATTATTTTCATATAAAGTCAAGATGCAACTTGTAGATATTTTTGTTAGTAAAGTTGTGGAACAGATTGTGTGGTATCATAAAATTCAAACAACTTTTCACTCAAGTTAATATAACGTGCTTTGGACGTCGAATTTGAATGAGGAGAAGAAAAAGAAAAAGAATTCATGTCTTCAAAAGTAAATTTTATTAATTAAGTTAGATTTGCATAATCTCATTTGATCATATTTACAAAGCTTTTTTCATATTGTTTCATCTGTTTCATTTTATGTGACATCTTTTCTTTTAATTCATTTTAAAAATGCGCATTTTACTATAATTAGAAATAAATGTATGCATGTTAAGGCTTGTCTCTTCAATTGTTTATCATAAATACTATCCCTTCCTTATTCGAAATATGTTTAAACATTGATTTTGGTAATACGTTTGTTATATTTGTTAAAATCATGAAACTTCATACGTAATATTAATATTTAACACAACTCAACAAGTATGATCTATCGATCTACACCTGATTTTTCTATGTTTGGATTATAAATTTCCTTAACAAAATGTTAATTGCTTGAATGACTACTTTATTTGAACGAGAGAACAAAAATATTATCAAATCAATTTAATATTAAATACTTAAACTCAACTTACAGTTGGAAGAAATTTACGTCAAGATAGTTGAAAATGAACAACTGAAATTCCACCAACTTCAATTAAGAGGATATTTTATTAATATTATTAATTTGTCTTTACATGTTAAATTATATGATATTTAAAGTGATAATCAACTAAACAAATTATGTACTAGTAAACTTTGCTCTTGAAATATTATATATACTATGCTGAGAAACAAAAAAAAATTAAGAAATATAAGTGTGGAAAAAAAACAATAAAATAAAAGACACGAAATAAAAATAATATAAGATGAAAAGATGAAACGTTTTTAGAATTAAACCTGAAATACCGAAATTATTCCAACGATAAAATGTGTCTATTGTGTTTGAAGGGAAAAAATATATGTTTTTTCTTTTAAAAAGATATTCTTGTTATAAATCCATTGAATGAGTGAATAGTCTATAAAGTTGATACATAAACAACCATCCATATTCACTAGGTTCATGAACCTTTTTGAATAACAATGTATCTATTTATCATGATACTTAATATGGTGACTTTTGGAGTGATTTCTCACTCTATAAATATGATTGTTCATTCACTATTGTATCATATACACATGAGACTTACCTATATTTCAATATGAAGAAAATTCCTCTTCTTCTATCTTCTTCTTTTTATGATTATGTTTTTATGAGCTTGATTTTATAACGATTCTTTTTTATTTTATTTTTTATAATAGAAGATAACACTGTTTTACATGCAAATGTTTTTGAAGATTATTATTTTTCACATTAAATATAAATGTATCATGTTCTACAATTTTAATATTTAAATGTAAATTAAAAATATAAGATGAAACTAATAATACTGATAAATATCAAATTTTGTTATACATTGTAATTCTTACCAAATTTGGAGAGTAGTTTCCTATAATTAATTTACTTAAATATAATTATGATATTTGTTCATATAATATAATCTTAACCTATAAACCATAAATATGACACATATCTCTAATCTACATGTGCACTTAACGAAATGGAGACAATTAGAGGTAATGGAGGGGAGCCTGATCCTTCTTTTTTTGCACTTTTACATTTCAGTTTAATTTTATGATCTAAATTAGGCTTCTTCTTCTTAGTATTGATCTTTAATTTTTGTCTCTCGTAAGTCGTAATGTACATAGTAATATAACATTCTGGTTTACAATACCTTATTGGTAACCGTAATACTTATGCCTACGATATATTTTCGATATGTAAAGACCAAAGATAGGAAAAATATTATTGCTTTTTAACATATTATTTATATATATATATATATATATATAAATAGTGCCACTAGCTAGGCAAGTTGAAAATGAAATAGTAACACAAATTATGTTGTCAATCGATCTATGTATCTACTCCTATCTTTTTATCCAACTAGTGATCATATCTTTTTCTCTGTGGGAATATCCAATTTGTGGCTACTATTCTCTCATGTCTAGGGTATGTTTTGTACGGACCAAAATATTTTTCCTAAAGTGTTCACTAGTTTTCCTTTGGATTAACGAAAATTTTTGGGAACCATCAACCCTAAGAAGCACAAGTACCTTAAAAATATGAAAATTATTTTCCTAGTGAAAGTAAAAAAATAAATTAAACTAATTTCATTGTGAGATTCTCGCTAAAAAAGTCATTTAGTAGAAGGTTAGAGTTATGCAAATATAAATCATATATAAATTATTTACGAGGAAATTTATATATTATTTTACACAGGATCTTTTTATATTACTTATTCCACCTTCTATCCTGCATAAAATAATATATAGATTCACAGATAACTTATAATACATGTATTAGTTATGCAAGTTTCTGAATTACAAATCAAACACAAATGGAGCGTGTATATCAATATTAACGTACAATATCATCTATCGAGGAATCTTTCTGCAAATGTGTGACAATTTTGTTTGTCTCAATCTTATTTTATCCAAAATTGTAGCTCCGTTCAAATGTGCTTGTCATCTATAGTTAATAAGGACAATCACTTGGGCACGTAAAGACTAAAGTGACTATAAAATGATTACTGTTTTTCTTTTGTACGGATTCAAATGAAAGAGTTTGCTACGTATGTACATTTAAATGCACAAAATAAAGTACCTCATTTTCTTTCAAAAGCTCTAGAAAAAAAAAATAGAGAAGAAATTAAATATATTTACATTTTTCTTTCACCTAGTACCCCTGTCTTTTTACTTACTTAATTACTCGAACCTGCCTTTTGTCATATTACCATGGAGCAGTTATCATTATTTTTCATTAAAAGAACGTAAGAATTAACCAATTATTTGACTCTCGTACTTATAATTGTGTCACACAAAGTCAAACACAGAGAGTATAAATATACCAAATGTGATTCTTTATGTTTCGTAATTGAGTATCAAACGTTGCATAAATACATATTTCAATGCATGAACCAAATTGATAGCATGAGCAATTAATACTCAATTGAGTCCTAATTGTTTCTCCTATAATTATTGGTTCTTTAGTTTATACGTAAAAATGACAGGATTTGAACTCGTGATATTTGTATCCAAAACAAATATATGTGATCCCAAAGTCTCTTCAATTAAATGGAATAGTAAATATTATCGTACATGTATTGTACTCCACAGGTTTATATCTCTTTAAATACATGGAACAATGATGTTTGTAGAAGCTTCAATTTGTTGAAAAAAGCCAAACTGAGCTCCAAAAGCCTGCAATTCTTCTCTGTAAAGTGTTAGCACTAAATTGAGGAAATATATTAAATTATTACTATTTTTTTAATATACAAGAAAAAATATAGCAACTTGGCAAGTTGAAACTTATTGGAAATGAAAATATCATACTACCCCAATACATTGGTTTATCTTCTTCTTTTTTTTCCGCTCGGTGTATGGCCCATGAAACGCTTTGTATTAAGAAAAAATTCATACTCGTAATTGAAATGTAAAATCAGTAATTAAGAAAATGAACAGTATCATTCGCTGCACCATATCTGGTGATAATGAATTTATCTACTTATCTCAAAAACAATCCCTCTCTCCATATGCTCAATTATATTGGTAATATTTTAGTTCATGAAAATATTGCATGCAATCCATGTCCACCAATTACAATTCTCTGACTAGACATCATATATATCATCTTAATTAGAAACTAGCAACCTTCCCTATTGGCGCTAAAATTAATTTGCATGTTTTGTACTTAAAATAAGGTAAGTGCTAATAATAATTTTTTTAAGCAGATAAAATTTTAAGAAGTCTAAGTAAAAGTAGAACAATTTAGATGATAATAGTGTCAACTAAATGTTACTTATTGTTACATAAGGATTAAGGAGTATACTATATCCATCCATATTGCTCCCCTCTTTTCCTTTTGTTTCTTTTTCAATTTTTCTTATTGAAGTATTTGAAGTTTGAACATACAAATACTACTTGCTTGAGACTTCGTGAGTTTTTTCGCAAAAACAGATCTACAATAATAATAACTCGTATTATTATTGACTGTTATAAATTCTCACAAAGCAGATAAATTCTCATATTTTTACCGTTAAGAAGATGTAGAAATTCATACGTGTTGTATTAATATGAAAAGTATTTATACTCGAGGATTACAATAAGAAGAACAAACTAGTAGACTAACAACTTAATGAGCTCACTTAATTTATGAATGACCCAACCCGATAACTATTTCCAACACTTAATTTCTTTCCTCCTCATAAAGAAGCTAAATTAAGTTATTATTAGTCAAAAGAATTTCTCACAACCGACATACGTAGTTTTCAATACCTTATTCATATTACCCTTCAATTTTAATTCCATATATTAACTTTCTTGAAATAAATATAGTTTTCCCTACTTATCATGCATAATTAGACAATGTAACATGTATATGTCGGCAATTGCCTAAGCATGGTTGATTAATTGGACTTTTTTGGCCACTCTGGAAATTTTGACAATAAAGTCAAAGTAATAAGATTAATTAAATGCTTGAAATCATTGGTTTAGATGTCCAATTAATCACTTGATACAATATTTAGTAATAAATGCCCTTATTTAATTTTAGAAAATTTCTAGTACTACTAAGATTTAGTAATACATGTTTTTTGGAATCAGAGAGTATATTTATTATACTTGGAGAGTTGCATAATCTTTTAAGTTAAGGGTAAAATTGTAACTAACCTATGATAATCATTAGTGCCTTAATATGTGTGTCACTTTTAAAGTGGACAATTAAATAGGGACAGAGGGTACTCCCTCCGTCCGATATTGTTTGCCATTGTTTTTATTTCGAGTCAAACTATAAAAACTTTGACTAATATTTTAAGATATATTTTTCCATTATATTAATATGCAAAAAATTATTATTGATAGTTCTTTTCATATAGTTTTAGAATATCTAATTTTTCTATTTAAAATATCGAATTAATGTGATATGATTTACCTTTGAAAATTAGTCAAATTGATTTTCGATAAACACAATATGACAAACAATTTCGGACGGAAGGAATATTAAAAAATGTAATAACAAATGACTATAATTAATGATAAAGATAAATCAGAAACTAAGTATCTAATTATCCATGAATTTTATAAAGTGGATAAGTATTATTGGACATGCATTTTAGTATAGTGAACAAGTTTAGTATATATTTTTAGAGGCAATTAACTCTCTTTATAAATATCCATAAAATCTACTACAATCTATATAAACTTTAATTTTTTCTATAAATATGCAAATTTGTTATCGCTAAAATTTAATTTTACACTTGTGTAATCACGTGCCTACTGTGTTACATGCACTTAACTTTAGATTCACTTTAACTAGTCTGCACCAAATTAAATGTATGCAACGTATATGTGTTCATCTAAATGCACGAAAATAAATCATCTAAGTTGTTTTCTTTCATAACTTAGAAAAAAAATAATTACAACAAGAGAGATATTTAATTTCATATCAATAGCAAAATTATTTAACGGTAATTGAATTAATATCATTTCATTTAAAGGATATTGCCAAAGCATGTTCTTATATAAAATGTTGATTATAAATATTATATTTATATTATCGTTAAATATAATATAAATTAAAACTATATGTATTGTTATCTTTAAATAATAAACGTTAAATCCTTTATTTATTGTAGTGATGAATCTGATGACAAGTGCTAAAAAGAAGGAAGTCCGACTGGGCACCACGTGAAATTATGAACGCTTTCTTCATGCATGAATACATGCTTGTGTGCACACACTAATTTAATAGTATATGATTAATAATCAAGAAAAAATATTTTTACCAGAAAATTTGATCAAAATAATGTTTTATCTATGTTTTGAATTTTGATAAACAAGTTTTGATCTGGTGAAAGAGAGATTATATATTTAAAACTTTGAGATAGCCTCTTAAAAGTGAGAAAGATAAATAAATGTCTCACTCCCATGCAAGGTTTATAAATAGGACAAAACCTCGTAGGATAACTATCCTAGATTATACTTAGGAGTCGTTTGGTAAAAAATAAATAATGTAGGGATTAGCAATGTAGAGATTAGCAATGCAAAGATTATTTTTATCAAGTGTTTGATTCATTGTTTCTTATCTAATTTTGTGTGTGATTTAAAAGTTTTTTTTAAAAAAAAAACTTTCCAAGAAATTATACCCTAGAGTTATTATGAGATTTTGTATTTCATGTAATTGAGTCAAAATAGATAATTAACGGAGAATATTATTTTTTTATAACAATTTTAACTAGTTAGGAGAATAAAATTTTTATTGTCATGTTCACTATTTTCTCACTTAAATTATTTGAGAGTAAATAATTGTCATCTTAATAAACTAGAGTTAATAACTCAAAAGGTCACACAACTATAATGATTATAGAGAAAATTTATTGAACTTTGTTTTGTATCAATAAATTTTAAAAAACTCTTTATCATAAAATAAAATAAAAATATAAAATAAATATAGAAAAATAAATTAAACTATTTTTATACTCCAGATGTGTGTGTGTATATATATATGTACACACACTATTGTTTTAGACTCTTGTGTAATGTTTAATGAACTTTCATTAAGAGACAATATTTTACTTATGAATTGTTCTTAAATTCATACATCAACATTAACATATTATTCGGATTATAATATTTTATATTAATAATAAATAGATTAAGTAATTCATATTTTAGAAACAAAAAATTTATATCTAATAATAAAATTTGTAAGCTAATTTATTTAAATAACTTTATTAAAATAAATATAAAATATAAAATATAAAATATAAAATATAAAATCAAAAAAATAAATAAAATATTAAAAGGATTTGAGAGGTATTTTTGTCTTTACCTAGAATAGTCCCATGGTATTAGAGCTAATACCTCCAAATGGAAGGTATTAGTAATACATCATATAATACCATGTTGGAGGTATAACTAATTCATGGATTAGTTATACATAAGCTCAAATTCCTATCAAACATAGTACTAAATAATATCTTACATAATCTACGAACTATTTCTTCTAATGCAGCCTACCAAACGACCCATAAGGTTGATTAATATCATTGTGTATGCATAAACCAATAGCACGAGCAATACTCAAAGGTTGTGTCTACTTATGAGCCCCAATTGTTTCTCTTTTAATTAGTAAAAATGACTGGATTTGAACTTGGTAAAGATAAATCAAGAACTGTATTGATGATAAATTTGTTGAGTTATATACTTCTTATATAGAAGAAGAGTCTTATACTAGCTATACTAGGAGTCCTACTACAATATATATATATATATATTATTTGCATGAGTAGCAGTAGCGGAGTCAAGATTTTTAATAAGAGGGCTCAAAATCTGAAAAGTAAATATACGAACTAGTGAAAAGGGGTTCAACATTTTTTATACAAAACCTAAAAAATAATATTAATCATATATAGATAGTAGTATTTTCCACCAAGAGGGTTCATATGTTGCCTCTGCCCCTGATGAGTAGTATTACTATTATAAATAAAATACCTTATTCTAGTTGACTATATCCTCATACACGATACAACTAACAACTTAGTCGTACATTATAATTTAGGATTCAGAAGTCTAGGACATGACTCTAACTCGTCAATTAGCTTTATTGGACCTATTCTTTGACATGTTCCAACGGAACTCATGATAATTTGTATCCAAACATATATAGTATGTGATACCAAATTCTTTTCGATTTAGGTAAATTGTAATTATCGTGTCTTGAATTCCACAGGCTTATATTTCTTCAAATTATTAAGAGAAGCTTCAATTTGTTGAAAGAAGCCAAGCTCATGAGCCCCAAAAGTCCACAATTCTTCTCTGTAAAGTGTTGGCAATAATTAAATACTGGAAAGATAATTATTTATTACTTTTTTAATGTAGCAACTTGGCAAGTTGAACTTGTTAGAAATTAAAAAATATCATACAACCCCAACATCATTGGTTTATCTATTTATCTCTAAATCAAAATCTATCTATCTATATGCTCAATTACATTTGTACTATTATTTTAGTTCATAAAAATATTGCATGCAATTCATGTCCACCAATCACACAATTCTCTGACTAGACATCATATATATCATCTTAATATTAATTTGCATGTTTTACAATTTATATAATGTAACAGAAATCAAAGGAAAGTGCTAAAAAAGGTTCAAAATATTGTTCAAAAATTAACAAATTAGAGAAGTATGATATGTGAGATCACTCACCTTAATTATTAATTAGTTTACCCAATAAACCTCTCATGTCATATTATTTATGTTTTGAATGCTTAGTCTTGGACGTGTGGAGGTGTTAGTGTCTCCACATACATTGATCTTAATCTAATTATATAAGTTTAATTCCGTCAAAATGATGAGATTAATTAAATGTTTGATATTATTGGTTTAGATATCCAATTGATCAATTAGAAACCTTAATCATATTACTTTTGTCTTACATGCACTATTTTAGATTCACTTAATTAAATTGATTGAGTGGCCCTTCTATTGAAAAACTTTTGGGTAAATTATTCATATAGTTGAATGACTTTTTTGAGCTTATAAAAAAAAGTTGAGTAACTTCTTATGAAAAAGATTATTAGTCCTATTAAGCATATAAGATATTAACTCTACCACGTTCTAATTCATTCCGTTATTTGCTATATAATCTTGTCTTGATCAACCACCTTAGAATTTCTAATTAAATGTATATAGATATTAAATTGTTAGAATCGCAAATAGATATTTTGTGTTTATCCTAATAGGGCCCTTTCACCTAATAAAAAGATATTGTGCCCTTTTATCTCTTAGAAAAAGATTTGCAGGCTTCCACCTCAATATGTCCCCTCCTCCATACAATAGAGTTGAGCACAAAATGTGGCTACAAATTCCTTGTAGTTTTTTTGTACGGTTTCTAACAAAGTGTTTGCAACGTATTTAAATTCAAATGCACGAAAATAAATGATCTTAACAATTCTCTATCAAAGTTTTCAGAAAAAATTACATACAAAATTGATCGTAGAATTACAACAAAAAGAAATATCTTAATAGATTTCTTTAATATTTAGCGGGAATTGAGTTAATTAATGTCATTTCATTCCGTCTTTAATGACATTATACATAATGTCAATTATAAATATCATACTTATTTATTATTACTGCTAAATAGTAATTATATTATTATCCTAAATAATTGCAGCTAATTTCATTTATTGTAGTGGTGAAACATAAGAGGAACAAGTGCTAAAAAGAGGAAAATCCAATTGGCATTACGTGAAATAATAAAATATTACGCACGATTGCAATATATTTTTGTATGCATATATACTAATTTAATGCTATATTAAGTATGATAGTGTTAGGACTTAGAACATTTTGTACTCAAAATAATAGCATATCTCTTCAATTAAGTATAACGATAAATATCAACAAGAGTTATGATAGAGTATAAGTATTCTTTAATTTTTAATCTGAGGTGCGATTATAAATATAATCGTCTTCTTTCCACTATGCAACGTGGAATAATATTGATCTATACACTCAAGTGTCACCAATGATTTTGCAGACCACAAATGCAATATAATATTGCCAAACCATTTATTAAAAAGAAGCCAAGAACCTTAAAAGCCTTCAATTCTTCTCTATTATAAAGTGTAAGGACCAAAGAGAGGACACATCATTAGCTATTACTACTCTTTTGAATATATAAGAAATTTAAAATAGGGCAACTTGACTATTTGAACTTGTTGGAAATGATCAAATATCATACAATCCCAACAACATTACTTTATCTATCTATCTATATGCTAAATTGGTATTATTTTAGTTTATGAAAAATATTGTAAATCGTGGCAACCAATCACCATTCTCTGTCTAGATGACATCTCTCACATTTAATTAGAAGCAACGTCATTCCCTTTTTGACCATATATTTTGCCAGCCTGAGAACACTACGGTTGCGTTTGGTAAGCAAGAAAATGTTTTGTTTTTTTTTGAAAAATAAATAGATTTTTTAATTATTTTTTTATGTTTGATTATTGAGTAGAAAATATTATTTGAAAAATTTATTATACTATTTGATTTATGAATGATTTTTTTTTTAAAAAATATCTTTTATTTTTATTAGAGAGTAAAAAATAATTTTTGAAATTAAAAATATTTTTAAATAAACCTTTTTTGGCGTGGGGTTGGGGCTGGGGTGGGAATTAGAGGAGAGATAGGGTAAAAATTAAAAATTAAAAATAAACGTAGGGGGGTTGGGGCTTAAATTTTTTAAGACAGACTAACTCTCTCTATATATACATATTTAATTATTTTTATTTTTATTTTTTTTTGTTTTGGGAGAGGGGGAGCATAGGTGGGTGAAAAATAAAATGTTAAAGTTGAAAATATTTTTAAAAAATGAATTTTAAGTTAGTTTTTTTTAAAAAAAAAATGCAATCTAAAGTTTGAAGACAGTTTTGAAAAATATTTTCTATGAAAAGTCATTTTCTTAAATTTGAAAAAATAAATTAATTTATAAAATATTTTTTAAATTTTTTAACCCAATCAAATATAAAAAACTTAAAAATATTTTTTGAAAATATTCTCCTTTGTACAAAGCACACCCTATAAGATTTCTCTGTGTTTAGAGTATATAAAAAGTAAAAGGGAAACAATAAAGGTCCAATTATTTAAAATTCAATAAATTAGGTAGAGAAGTATGGCTTAAACAAAAGTGCTTTAGGGTCGTCCCTTTGGGGGACCTCCGATAAAATTATAACGACACAAAAATTATTAATGACCCTTGTTCAAGAATGACACACACAAATTAAAAAATGATCTAAATATAATTTATTGATCAATTAAAATTATAAAAAAAAATTATAGTGATATTTTAAATAAAACATTAATTCCTTTAATATATCATATGAGTGCCCTAAAAAATTGGACATGTACACTTGATCTAATGATGAGTTTGAGAACAAGTAATGATCCTCAAAGAACAACTATTTAGCTAAAAGAGAAGACCAAAAACTCAATCAAGGTCGAGTTTGAGAATCAAAAATAAGTTTATATATCAAAGAACAAAAGAATAGCAATTAATTTATATTTTTCAAATTAAATGATTAAAAATAATTGAATTCGTTTTTTCAAATATTTTACTTTAATTAATCATAAAACTAAAAGTACAAGATTTCTATAAAACATTATGAAAATTGAAATGCATGTTTGATAAAAAAGATTAATATTATAAATAAAATATCATAAATTATTAAAATATTTAACAAAAAAAATAATCTATCAAGTGTAACTAAATGAATTGCATTGAGAAATTTCAAGCAATACTACCAAAGCAAATGAAAATTGAAAATATTACATAAGTTCTATATATAAAACAAAAAGATTAACGTAATTACATTCAATTGTACAAAATTCAATTCAAGCAATACTACCAAAGCAAATGAAAATTGAAAATATTACATAAGTTCTATATATAAAACAAAAAGATTAACGTAATTACATTCAATTGTACAAAATTCAATTATCAGAAATATTTTTCAAACGGGCCTTACTGTCAGTTTTGTCAATTGAGTTTTCAAAGTGTCTTTTTTGTCAAATGTTCTCCTGTTAGAGTAATAATTAGTTGTTTAGTTATACAACTTTAACTTATTTAATCGGCTATTTTTATCCTAATAATTAGTGATATTTAAGAGAAATTCTGTCACATGTTCAACTTGCATCTCCTTTTTTTTTTTCTTCAAATAAATTATAAGAAAGGGTAAACAATACAAATTTTACTAATTTAGCATTTAATTATGTGTCTTTTATGAATATTCGAAATAATTCTTCATGTCAGTTTTGGTCTACAGAACATGTACTTGATATGTTCAGATACATGATCTCTTGCTCGTCTCTCTTCCTATGTATCTTTATTTCAAAATGTATTCGATATCCCAGATATATGTATCTAATGTAATTCACATGTATTTAGAATACGTTGTCTCTCTCGCTCACCTCTTTTTATATAAATTTGTATTTCAGAATATATTTAATAATCAAAATGCGCGAACGCACACATTTATCTGACTTGAAATCTGATATGAACGTGCTCTTTTACCATTTTTGCACGTTCGTGTAATTAGATAGTTTTTCCTTAAACATATATTACAATAGTTTGTTTTATAAAAAAATCAAAAAGTCTTATTCAAAGTTAAACAATTTAAATTATTATAGTGTCAATTAAATGTGACATGAGGAGCCTAATAATTAATCTCCAACGAAGTTGGTTGATGTGTCTGCAATTAGTGTTGATGAAGAAGGAAACTAACAATTGAAAAATGTTAAAGAAACAGGTTCAACGAAGCTAACTGACAAGCTCACATCATTGCTGTAGAATTAGAGTTTCATTAGGATTAGACTAATTATATTTAGTATATTATATTATGATTAGAATTATATTACGACTATGATTAGATTACTATGAGAATTATAGTACAACCAGAATTTATATTATTTAGAATTGCATTATTATTATTATTATTATTATTATTATAGTAGCATAGGTATTGTAATAGGATTCTAAATATATTTAACGTAGGACTCTACAATTCTCTCATATATAAGGCGTATATACTTATATTATATTTCATCAATACAATCAATATATCAATACATCAATATAATCATACACAATTCTTAACGTGAGATTTCTAAATGAATTACATCTTCTTCATAATATAGCTAAATCACCATATTTTAGCAAAATTTTTTGGTACAATCAACTTAGTTTTCAATAACTTATACACATTTTCCTTCAATTTTAATTCATTGTTAACTTTTCCATGAAATAAAAAATATAATTTGCCCTACTTGTCTTCTTAGCTTATGCATATTGTTCGACCAAGAACATGACCCACATATAATGTCTCACTTGTTTAACCAATTTTTGCGGTTCTCTATTAATTCATTTAATATTTTTGTCACCCTGTGGAGATTTTTTAATAATAAAGTCAGAATGATAACATTAATTAAATGTCTAAATTTATCGATTTAGATGTCCAATTCAATTATTAATCATGTCCCTTTTGTCTTACATGCAATTGTTTGTTATGACGTACAGGACGAATTTTGGATTTTTATAGTGCAGGTGCATTACTTAAAAAAGTTGTATTTAGCGAAAATTGATTCAGATGAATAAACTATTAAGACGTATTATAGTATGGTGCCAAAAAATAATTAATAATGCACCAATTTTTATTTTTTAAAAATATAAAAATACTTTAGTTTTACAAAAAGATCATCAATTATGTGACCATATTCTTGCCTATAAATAGTTTTACAAAAAGATCATCAATTATGTGATCATATTCTTGTTGTTCATCTTGTATTTTCAAATATATAGAACAAAATTTTAAACATCTTTATAAGACAACAAAGTTTAAGAACATTTTTACAACTAGAAAATTAAAACTAGTAGCGAAACTAGAATCAGAAACAAATTTTAAAAAAAATATACGAAATATTTTTCTTAAAGAAGAATTGTTGTTAATATATGTCTAAAAAATCTTACTGATTCCAACAAACTTTGCAGAAACACAAAGTTACCAAGTTTAATGAATCAGCGAAGAACAAAAGAATAGAAGAACTGAAATTAATTCACAAATCTAAAATTTGTAAAACACGTACCAGAATCTGGAAAATTTTTAATAGGAAAAAGATCAAGTCCACTGAACTCATAGTGTCCCCTTAAGGAAATTATTCCCCTCTAGTATCCGAGGTTTGATTTGGAATATGACCTCCCAGGGTAAAATCATCTCAATCACCAGAGTATAGATACCAAAAACTCCGGTGTCAGCGAATCACTCAACGGCAATAAAGTACACTTAGAATACTAGATTTAGTAGTTGAAGAAGAAGTCCATGAATTCTATATTAAAATGAGAGGAAATCCCTCATTATAGAAAACAAAGGGTAGTGCGAAAATGTTTATTGTGCCTTACCGGAAAGGTCACAAACCTTTGGAAAAGTCTATATCTTTCAGAAAGATCGTCATCTTTCATAAAAGTCACAACTTTTCATAAAAGTCGCAACATTTCATAAAAGTCACAACTCTTCATAAAAGTCACAACTCTTCATTTTCCATTCACACCTTTTTAAAATCCAACAATCCCTAGCATGAATGGGGAATGACTCGAAGACAATGAAATGGACAAGTATGTGTACTTTACAAGCAAGAATTAATTGTATCTGGATAAATAGGTTTCCCCTTGGACTTTCCGTAGTGAACATATGTCGGATATACTCTGTCAATCGGATGATGCGATATCTTTGAACCATCGAACTTTGGTGTATACCTATACAACCATATATCACACCATTAACCCTTTACCTTTTATGGTTTTTACGGTTGTGTTCGTTTTAGCCATGAACACATCCTGGTTTTATAAGTGTATAGAGAGATGGACTTTTGACAATCATCTTCTTTGAAACGGCTTACACTTCACACTCACATGGTGATTCCTAACCGTGTTATCGCGTAGATACACTATTTGATCAACTCTGCCAAACTTAGCAAATCATTAAAACCATTAAGCTTTATTAACAAGCCTTAATGTTGTATCCTTGTCCTTGAGCATTGTCTTCATCATGAGAATGGATTGAGTTTGTTGACAATGCCGAACCGTCATTCACAACTTTGTTTTTTCTCCTTGAATCTAGCTCTTGGGATATCCAGTCTGCTAGATAGAGTTACCGCCATGATGACTTTTCCTAAGTCGTAAATTCATTCCCTTAGATGATCTTTTAACTTCCTCTCTAGTTAGGCCTTTTTGTAAGTGAATCCGACACATTATCCTTTGACTTTACATAATCAATTTTGATAATTCCACTAGAGAGTAGTTTTCTAACGGTATCATGTCTATGTCGTATATGACGAGACTTTTCGTTATACGTCATGCTCCATGCCCTGCCTATTGCATCTTGACTGTGAAAATGTATGCATACTAATGCCAATGGTTTGGACCAAAATAGAATATCTATCAAGAAATTCCGGAGTCTTTCAACTTATTCACCGACCTTATCTAGAGCACATAGCTCAAAGATTATTGTAGAGCTAGCAATACATGTCTCTTTTGAAATTTTTATAAGAGACTGCTCCTCTACCAATAGTAAATACATATCCACTCGTGAATTTTACTTCATTCGTCCGATGATTCAATTTGCATCACTATATCTTTCAATATTGTTAGATATTGTTATAATTCAAGACATAGTTTTAAGTATTATTTTAAATATTTCATAACTCTATTTATTGTCATCTAATGAATTTATTTGGGATCACTTGTGAACCGACTTAGTTTAAAATAGCAAATGCTATATCTGATCGCACACACTATATGATATAACATCATGCTTCCCAAAACTCTAGCACAATCCAATTGTGAGTCACTTTTGTTTTCACTCTTTTGAAATGCAAAGCTCACATTTATTGGAGATTTGACAATATTGACATCCAAATATTTGAACTAGTTAAGTACCTTTTTAATGCAATGAGACCGTGAAAATGCTAAATATTATGGAGTTCCACAAATTCTTATATCTAAGATCGCATTTGCAACTCCAATAATTTTCATTTCACTTGCTTTATAGCATACGTTTAGTAGCATTTATGTCATTAGTGTCTCTATTGATGATCTGTAACGACCGGTTTAGTCGTTTTGAGCAGCAGATTTTATTTCTGGGAAAACAGGCTGAGACGACGGAACCCACGACGGACCGTCATGAGCACGACGGACCGTCGAGGGGTCTCGTTTCAGAACACTTAGAAATTCTGAAAAATGGGTACTGAAATCGACTCTCTGAACTTCGTAACGGAATAGCAGGACGGACCGTCACAGGCGTGACGGACTGTCACAGACTCTTCAGAGAATTGAGTCTCTGAACTCTGTGACGGAGCAGCAGGACGGACCGTCGCAGGCACGACGGCCCGTCACAGGCTGCGTAATCCCAGACGGAGTCGGATTTCTTTAATGTTTTAAGGGACGTTTTGGACTATTCCGGCTTATAATCATAAAGTTAGTGGTTTAATATTAATAACTCAATTACTTGGGGGCTAAAAGAGGTAACCCTGAGTAAATTAGTGGGTTATTATTGTCATCCTTTATTCTTAATTATATGCTAATTAGGGTAAAAGAAAGAGGGTTTGAATAAAGAAAAATAGAAAGAACAAGAAGAGAGGGAGAGGATCGATCGAGACAAGAGAAAAACGAAGAGAAAACAAAGCCTTGAGAAAAATTGCTTGCTTGATCACGAATCTTCGGTAGAGGTAGGTTATGGTTTTTATACTATTCGTAGTAAACTCTTAATAGCGAATGATATGTATTGGGTAGTGTTGTAAACCCTTCTATGTGCTTAATTGTATGTTTGCATGAATGTGATTATATATATGTGATAAAATAAGCATGATAAAGCTAGTGAATCCTAAATCTTGAAAAAGAAACCCTAATCTACTTTGTTAATGATGATGCCTTAGTATAAAAGAAGGCTTGATGAACGAAAGAAGTGAGATTAGGGGATCGGGTGCCACGTTCCGGTACCAGGATAGTATATGAGGATCGGAGTGTCACGTTCCGACACAAGGATAGAATATGGATCGGGTGCCACGTTTCGGTATCAGGATAGTATATGAGGATCGGAGTGTCACGTTCCGACACCAGGATAGAATATGGATCGGGTGCCACGTTCTGGTACCAAGATAGTATATGAGGATCGGAGTGTCACGTTCTGACACCAGGATAGAATATGGATCGGGTGCCACGTTCCGGTACCAGGATAGTATATGAGGATCGGAGTGTCACGTTCCGACACCAGGATAGAATATGGATCGGGTGCCACGTTCCGATACCAGGATAGTATATATATGGATCGGGTGTCACGTTCCGACACCAGGATTAGTAAAGAGAATGAATCTTGAAATATGTTAATATACTCAATTTAATGGACCTAATTCCCAAATGAGTATGATGGGGAGGCGTGAGTCCTCATTGATGAGCTTGGTGTTGCGACCAAGGGTTATGGTAATTGTAAATGCCGCATGTTGAGTATTGTAGTTGATTTTATGATATTATCTGATATATACTGTTTTCTATTTTGAGTTGGCCGATGATATCTACTCAGTACCTGTGTTTTGTACTGACCCCTACTTGTATGCTTTCTTTTTGTTCATTGTGGAGTGCAGCAAACGTACTGTCATCTTCAACTCAACCGCAACTCTAGTCAGTCTTCGTCACACCAGATTTTAGGGTGAGCTAAAGCTTCTAGCTTGGACTGGATCTTCTTCTTCATGTCTTGATGCCTTGAAGTTCTGGCATAGACTAGCTATTATTTATGTTTAGTTTCTTAGATACTCTTAGCTTTAGTAATTTCAGGATAGATGTTCTTGTGATGATGACTTCCAGATTTTGGGGATAATAATAGTTGTTGAATTTTTAGAAGTTATTGAATTGATTTTTGTTAATGAGTTTAAGTCTTCCGCATTACTTTCTGTTGATATTATATTGAAATGTTAAGGTTTAGATTGGTTGGTTCGCTCACATAGGAGGGTAAGTGTGGGTGCCAGTCGCGGTCCGATTTGGGTCGTGACAAACTTGGTATCAGAGCATTAGGTTCGTTGGTCTCATCACACAAGAACGAGTCTAGTAGAGTCTTAAGGAACGGTAGGGGGACGCCTTTACTTTCTTTGAGAGGCTATAAGACTTTAGGAAAATTCCATTCTTTCTTTCTTTCTTTCGTGCTATTACTTGGGTCCAATTGGTAACTAGGTGATACAAATTGGTATTTGACCATCTTCACTCTATTTCGCAGATGGTTAGAACTAGAGCAACAACCACGCCAACATCAACATCGGCAAGACAAGAAGCGTCTGAGCCAGCCACTGGGGCTGTAGCTCGAGGAAGAGTAGCGGCAAGAGGCCGTGGTAGAGGTCGTGGGAGGACGTCCTCTAGAGGAAGAGGACGAGCACCTAGCCCATCTGATACTAGGGCGGTGACTCCTCCACCGACTGAAGAAGTAGTAAGAGAGGGCGAGGAAGGGGAAACTGAGCAAGTGCAGAATGAGGGATTGTCACCCCAACCTACCCCAGAGATGATAAATCAGGTGCTTGCTTATCTTAGTGAGTTATCTGATCAAGGTCAAACACCTCCAATGTTTTCTGCACCAGCACCTCAGGGTCCGGAAGTACAAAAGGCAACTACTGCGGCTCCCCGCATGGATGTTCCATTAGAAATAGGAACGTTTCCTCGTCTGACTACCGGGTCTATAATGATAAATGATCAGCATGAACTTTTCAGTAAGATCTTGAAATTGAAACCTCCAGTCTTCAAGGGTGCTGAATCTGAGGATGCTTATGATTTTCTGGTTGACTGCCATAAGCTACTACACAAAATGGGTATAGTGGAACGGTTTGGTGTTGAGTTTGTGACTTATCAGTTTCAAGGGAACGCCAAAATGTGGTGGCAGTCACATGTTGAGTGTCAACCAACAGAGGCACCACCTATGACTTGGGCATCGTTCTCTAGCTTGTTTATGGAGAAGTATATCCCCCGGACTTTGAGGGATAGGAAAAGAGATGAATTTTTGAGCCTAGAGCAAGGTAGGATGTCGGTTACTGCATATGAGGCTAAGTTTCGTGCATTATCCCAGTATGCCACCCAACTATGTTTCAGTCCACAAGAGTGGATTCGCCGTTTTGTAAAGGGGTTGAGATCAGAGTTGCAGATTTCAGCCTTACAGGTAGCGGCTACAGCGAAATCTTTTCAAGAAGTGGTAGACTTCGTGATAGAGGTAGAGGGGTCCACCTCAGACCAGTCAATTCAGTCTTCACTACAGACTGTAGTTGGGGGTCCACCTCAGACCGGTCAACACTTCTCTGAGAGACCTATGCTTGAATCCAGAGAGTGTTCTCAGAGAAGTGTTATGGATGTGGGGAGACTGGACACATCAAGAGGTATTGTCCAAAACAGAATTACAGACCTCCCATAGTCAGAGGTAGAGGTGGTCATGGAAGAGGTCGTCATTCTGGAGGACGCGGTGGTCGAGGTAATGGTGGTCACCAAAACGGTCGGGGTGATGGGAAAACTAGAGCCACTACATCACAACATGGTAGGGGCAACGGACAAACAGGTGAGAGGGCCCATTGTTATGCTTTCCCTGGGCGGTCTGAAGCGGAGACATCGGATGCTGTTATCACAGGTAATCTTTTGATTTGTGATTGCATGGCTTCTGTATTATTTGATCCTGGATCCACATTTTCATATGTATCTTCCTCATTTGCTAATGGTCTTAATTTACATTGTGAATTGCTTGACATACCTATTCGTGTGTCTACTCCGGTGGGTGAGTCTGTAATAGTTGAAAGGATATATAGGTCTTGTTTGGTGAATTTCGTGGGGAACAATACTTATGTAGACTTGGTTATCTTAGAAATGATTGATTTTGATGTAATTCTGGGTATGACTTGGCTTTCTCCGAATTTTGCGATCTTGGATTGTAATGCTAAAATTGTGACGTTAGCCAAGCCTGGGACAGATTCGTTAGTGTGGGAGGGTGACTACACTTCCAATCCGGTTCGTATCATCTCCTTTCTTCGTGCTAAGAAAATGGTTAGTAAGGGTTGTTTAGCGTTCTTGGCACATCTCAGGGATGAGACTACCCAAGTACCTCCAATTGAGTCGGTCTCGATAGTTCGTGAGTTTTTAGATGTGTTTCCCACAGACCTTCCGGGTATGCCACCGGATAGAGATATTGACTTCTGCATCAATCTTGAACCGGGTACTCGCCCCATTTCTATACCCCCTTATAGAATGGCTCCTGCGGAGTTAAGAGAGTTAAAGGCACAACTTCAAGATTTGCTAAGCAAAGACTTTATTAGACCAAGTGCATCTCCTTGGGGTGCTCCGGTATTGTTTGTGAAGAAGAAGGATGGAAGCTTTCGAATGTGCATAGACTACAGACAACTAAATAAGGTAACGGTTAAGAACAAGTATCCTCTTCCTCGCATTGATGATTTGTTCGATCAGTTACAAGGTGCTTGTACCTTCTCAAAAATCGACTTGAGATCTGGTTATCATCAATTGAAAATACGGGCAGAAGATGTTCCCAAGACTGCTTTTCGAACCAGGTATGGGCATTATGAGTTCTTAGTAATGTCTTTTAGGCTTACGAATGCCCCTGCTGCCTTCATGAGCTTGATGAATGGGATTTTTAAGCCATATCTGGATCTCATTGTGATCGTATTTATTGATGATATATTGATATACTCAAAAAGCAAGAAGGAACATGAGGAGCACTTGATATTGTATTGGAAATGTTGAGGGAGAAAAAGCTTTATGCCAAATTCTCCAAGTGTGAGTTTTGGCTAGATGCAGTGTCCTTCTTGGGGCATGTGGTTTCTAAGGATGGGGTGATGGTGGATCCTTCTAAGATTGAGACAGTGAAGAATTGGGTAAGACCTACTAATGTGTCAGAAATAAGGAGCTTTGTTGGTCTAGCTAGCTATTACCGTTGATTTGTCAAGGGATTCTCTTCCATTGCTTCCCAATTGACAAACTTGACTAAGCAGAATGTTCCATTTGTATGGTCGGATGAATGTGAAGAAAGCTTTCAGAAGCTCAAGACCTTGTTGACTACCGCACCAATCCTTACCTTGCTAGTGGAAGGTAAGAATTTCATTGTCTATTGTGATGCATCCTATTCGGGGTTGGGTGCAGTTCTAATGCAAGAGAAGAACGTAATTGCTTATGCTTCAAGACAATTAAAAGTGCACGAACGTAATTATCCGACCAATGATTTGGAATTAGCTGCGGTAGTGTTTGCCTTAAAGCAATGGAGACACTATCTATATGGAGTTAAGTGTGAAGTATACACGGATCATCGTAGCCTACAATATGTCTTTACTCAAAAAGATTTGAATTTGAGACAGAGGAGATGGATGAAACTACTGAAGGACTACGACATCACTATCTTGTATCATCCGGGAAAGGCTAATGTTGTGGCAGACGCCTTAAGTAGAAAGGCAGGGAGCATGGGAAGTCTAGATCACTTGCAAGTTTCTAGACGTCCATTGGCTAGAGAGGTTCAGACTCTGGCTAACGACTTGATGAGGTTAGAAGTGAATGAGAAGGGAGGATTGTTGGTTTGTGTGGAGGCAAGATCTTCTTTTCTTGACAAGATTAAGGGAAAACAGTTTGAGGATGAGAAACTAAGCAGAATCCAAGATAAAGTATTGCGAGGAGAGGCTAAGGAAGCACAAATCGATGAGAAAGGTGTTTTGAGAATTAAGGGAAGGGTATGTGTGCCCCGTGTTGATGATTTAATCCACACTATTCTTACAGAGGCTCATAGTTCCGATATTCTATACATCCTGGTGCAACCAAGATGTACCGTGACCTAAAGCAACACTTTTGGTGGAGTAGAATGAAGCGTGATATTGTTGATTTTATTGCCAAATGTCCAAACTGTCAGCAAGTAAAGTATGAACACTAGAGGCCCGGAGGAACACTTCAAAGGATGCCCATGCCTGAATGGAAATGGGAAAGGATTGCAATGGATTTCGTGGTTGGTCTTCCAAAGACAATGGGTAAGTATGACTCTATTTGGGTGATTGTTGATAGGTTAACTAAGTCTACTCATTTCATTCCGGTCAAAGTGACTTACAATGCAGAGAAGTTAGCCAAAATCTATGTCTCAGAAATTGTTCGGTTGCATGGGGTTCCACACTCCATCATATCAGATAGAGGTACGCAGTTTACTTCTAAGTTTTGGAAAACATTGCATGCGGAATTGGGTACTAGGTTGGACCTTAGTACTGCGTTCCATCCTCAGACCGATGGTCAGTCTGAGCGAACGATTCAAGTGTTGGAGGATATGCTTCGTGCATGTGTGATAGAATTTGGTGGTCATTGGGATAGCTTCTTACCCTTAGAAGAGTTCTCCTACAACAATAGCTATCACTCAAGCATTGATATGGCCCCATTTGAGGCACTATATGGGAGAAGATGTAGGTCTCCCATTGGGTGGTTTGATGCATTTGAAGTTAGACCTTGGGGTACTGACCTTCTGAGGGAATCGTTAGATAAAGTGAAATCTAATCAAGAAAAGCTTCTAGCGGCGCAAAGTAGGCAAAAGGAATATGTGGATCGCAAGGTTAGAGACTTGGAGTTTATGGAGGGTGAACAGGTCTTGCTGAAGGTTTCACCCATGAAAGGGGTGATGCGTTTTGGTAAAAGGGGAAAATTAAGCCCAAGGTATATTGGTCCCTTTGAAATACTTAAGCGAGTAGGGGAGGTGGCTTATGAGTTAGCCTTGCCTCCAGGGCTGTCCGGAGTTCATCCGGTATTTCATGTGTCTATGTTGAAAAGATACCATGGGGATGGAAACTACATCATTCGTTGGGATTCAGTTTTGCTTGATGAGAATTTGACTTATGAGGAGGAGCTTGTTGCCATTCTAGATAGAGAAATTTGCAAGTTGAGATCAAGGGAGATTGCATCCATCAAAGTTCAATGGAAGAATCGACCAGTCGAAGAAGCCACTTGGGAAAAAGAGGTTGATATGCGAGAAAGATACCCTCACCTGTTTACAGATTCAGGTACTCCTTTTCGCCCTTGTTTTCCTTCTTGTGATCGTTTGGGGACGAACGATGGGTAAATTTGTATCTATTGTAACGACCAGTTTAGTCGTTTTGAGCAGCAGATTTTATTTCTGGGAAAACAGGCTGAGACGACGGAACCCACGACGGACCGTCATGAGCACGACGGACCGTTGAGGGGTCTCGTTTCAGAACACTTAGAAATTCTTAAAAATGGGTACTGAAATCGACTCTCTGAACTTCGTAACGGAATAGCAGGACGGACCGTCACAGACTCTTCAGAGAATTGAGTCTCTGAACTCTGTGACGGAGCAGCAGGACGGACCGTCGCAGGCACGACGGCCCGTCACAGGCTGCGTATTCCCAGGCGGAGTCGAATTTCTTTAATGTTTTAAGAGACGTTTTGGACTATTCCGGCTTATAATCATAAAGTTAGTGGTTTAATATTAATAACTCAATTACTTGGGGGCTAAAAGAGGTAACCTTGAGTAAATTAGTGGGTTATTATTGCCATCCTTTATTCTTAATTATATGCTAATTAGGGTAAAAGAAAGAGGGTTTGAATAAAGAAAAATAGAAAGAACAAGAAGAGAGGGAGAGGATCGATCGAGACAAGAGAAAAACGAAGAGAAAACAAAGCCTTGAGAAAAATTGCTTGCTTGATCACGAATCTTCGGTAGAGGTAGGTTATGATTTTTATACTATTCGTAGTAAACTCTTAATAGCGAATGATATGTATTGGGTAGTGTTGTAAACCCTTCTATGTGCTTAATTGTATGTTTGCATGAATGTGATTATATAAGTGTGATAAAATAAGCATGATGAAGCTATTGAATCCTAAATCTTGAAAAAGAAACCCTAATCTACTTTGTTAATGATGATGCCTTAGTATAAAAGAAGGCTTGATGAACGAAAGTAGTGAGATTAGGGGATCGGGTGCCACGTTCCGGTACCAGGATAGTATATGAGGATCGAAGTGTCATGTTCCGACACCAGGATAGAATATGGATCGGGTGCCACGTTTCGATACCAGGATAGTATATGAGGATCGGAGTGTCACGTTCCGACACCAGGATAGAATATGGATCGGGTGCCACGTTCCAGTACCAGGATTGTAACGACCCGTTTAGTCGTTTTGAGCAACAGACTTCAATTCTGGAAAAAAAAAAAACTGGCAGAAGCGACGGACCCCACGATGGAACGTCATGGGCACGACGGACCGTCGAGGGGGTCTCGTCCCAAAATACTTAGAAAATCTGAAATTGGGTACTGAAAATCAACTCTCTGAACTTTGTGACGGAATGGCAGGACGGACCGTCACAGGTGTGACGGACCGTCACAGACCCTTGGTGGAAATTTGGGTCTCTGAACTCTGCGTGACCCGCAGGACGGACCATCGCAGGCACGACGGCCCGTCACAGGTTGCGCAAATCCCAGGCAGAGTCGGATTTCTTGTGAAGTTTTAAGGGACGTTTTTGGACTATTCTTTCCTTAATTATAGACTTCGTGGGTTTATATTAATAACTCAAATTCTTGAGGGTTAAAAGAGGTAACCCTAAGTTAATTAGCGGGGTATTATTGCCACCTTCTATTCTTAATTATATACTAATTAGGGTAAAAGAAAGAGGGTTTAATAAGAAAAAGAAGAAAAGAACAGAAAGAGAGGGAGAAACGAACGGGAAAGAGGAGAAACGAGAAGAAGAACAAAGCTTTGGGAACTTGCTTGCTTGATTTCTAATCTTCGGTGGAAGTAGGTTATGGTTTTCATGCTTTCATAGTAAACTCTTAATAGAGAATGATATGTATTGGTAGTATTGTAAACCCTACTATATGCTTAATTGTATGTTTGCATGAATATGATTATGTGATTGTGATAAGATAAGCATGATCAAAAATATTGAATCCCAAATCTTGAAAAGAAACTTTAATATACATTATTAATGATGATGCCTTGGTATAGAATAAGGCTTGATGAATTAAAGTAATGGGATTGAGGATGCCTTGGTATAGAGAAGGCTTGATGATTTACAGAATGATATTAGTGGATCGGAGTGTCACGTTCCGACACATAGATTTAGTGGATCGGAGTGTCACGTTCCGACACATAGATTTAGTGGATCGGAGTGTCACGTTCCGACACATGTAGGGGATCGGAGTGTCACGTTCCGACACATAGAATTAGGGGATCGGAGTGTCACGAACCGACACAAGAGGAGGAAAGATAATGAATCTTGAAAGATGTTAATATACTCAATCTAACGAACATGATTCCCAAATGAGTATGGTATTGGGGCTTGAGTCCTCATGTGTGAATTTGATGGTACTTATTGATGATTATAGTACTTGTTGTTGTTACATGTTGAGTTTTATAGTTGATTTATGATAATACTTGATATATACTGTTCCCTATTTTGAGTTGGCCGATGATATCTACTCAGTACCCGTGTTTGTACTGACCCCTACTTTTATTGTTTTCTTCTTGTTTAATTGTGGAATGCAGCAAACGTGCCGTCATCTTCGACTCAACAGTAATTCAAGCCAGTCTTCGTCACACCGGATCTTCAGGGTGAGCTAACACTTCTAGCTTGGACTGGATCTCCTCCGTCACGTCTTGATGCCTTGAACCTCCGGCACGGACTAGCTTCTTATGTATTTTTAGCTTTTAGAATACTCTTAGTTTAGTCATTTGATTGTAGATGTTCTTGTGGTGATGACTTCCAGATTCTGGGGATAATGATAAGTTTTTGAGTTATAGGAGTTGATTATTGATTTTTATTAATGAGTTTAAGTCTTCCGCATTACTTTTTGTTGTTATTACATTGAAATGTTAAGGTTAGATTGGTTGGTTCGCTCACATAGGAGGGTAAGTGTGGGTGCCAGTCGCGGCTCGGATTTGGGTCGTGACAAACTTGGTATCAGAGCATTAGGTTCGTTGGTCTCATCACACAAGAACAGGTCTAGTAGAGTCTTAAGGAACGGTAGGGGGACGCCTTTACTTTTCCTTGAGAGGCTATAAGACTTTAGGAAAAAAATTTCACTCTTTCATTCTTTCTTTCGTGCTACTACTTGAGTCCAATTGGTATCTAGGCGATACGAATTGGTATCTGACCATCTTCACTCTCTTTCGCAGATGGTTAGAACTAGAGCAACGACTACGCCAACACCAACATCGGCCAGACAAGAAACAACTGAGACAGCCACTGGGGCTGTGGCTCGAGGAAGAACAACGACAAGGGGCCGTGGTAGAGGTCGTGAGAGGACGTCCTCTAGAGGAAGAGGACGAGCACCTAGCCCATCTGATACTAGGGCAGTGACTCCTCCACCGACTGAGGAAGTAATGAGAGAAAGGGAGGATGGGGAAACTGAACAAGTGCAAAGTGAGGAAATGCCACCCCAACCTACCCCAGAGATGATCAATCAGGTTCTCGCCTATCTCAGTGGGTTATCTGATCAGGGCCAGACACCCCCAGTGTTCTCTGCACCAGCACCTCAGGCTCCGGAGGTACAACATGCGGCTACTATGGCTCCCCGCATGGATGTTCCATTGGAAATAGGCACGTTTCCACGTCTGACTACTGGGCCTATAATGACAAGTGATCAGCATGAACTTTTCAGTAAGTTCTTGAAATTGAAACCTCCGATCTTCAAGGGTGCTGAATCGGAGGATGCTTATGATTTTCTGGTTGACTGTCACGAGCTACTACACAAGATGGGTATAGTCGAACGGTTTGGTGTTGAGTTCGTGAGTTATCAGTTTCAAGGGAACGCCAAAATGTGGTGGCAGTCACATATTGAGTGTCAACCAATAGAGGCACCACCTATGACTTGGGCCTCGTTCTCTAGCTTGTTTATGGAGAAGTATATCGCCCGGACTTTGAGGGATAGGAAAAGGGATGAGTTCCTGAGCCTAGAGCAAGGTAAGATGTCGGTTAATGCTTATGAGGCTAAGTTCCGTGCACTATCCAGATATGCCACTCAACTCTGTTTCAGTCCTCAAGAGCGGATTCGCCGGTTTGTGAAGGGGTTGAGGTCAGAATTGCGGATTTCGGCCTTACAGGTAGCGGCAACGGCAAAATCCTTCCAAGAAGTGGTAGACTTTGTGATAGAAGTGGAAGGAGTGAAGCCAGACGACTTCACCCCAACATCGACATCAAAAAGGCTTCGAAAGGGAGGTGAGTTTAATGGTTCTTACACTAGAGGACAGGGTTCGGGAAGTTACTCAGTCCGACCAATTCAGTCTTCACTACAGACTGTAGTTGGGGGACCACCTCAGACCGGTCAACACTTCTCCGAGGGGCCTAGGATTGACTCCAGAGAATGTTATGGATGTGGGGAGATTGGACATATTAGGAAAAATTGTCCCAGACAAAGTTATAGACCCCCAATAGCTAGAGGTAGAGGTGGTCATGGTAGAGGCCGTTATTCTGGAGGACGTTGTGGTCGTGGTAATGGTGGTCACCAAAACGGCCGAGGTGATGGGAAAACTGGAGCCACTACCTCACAACATGGTAGGGGCAACGGACAGACGAACGATAGGGCCCATTGTTACGCTTTCCCTGGGCGGTCTGAAGCGGAGGCATCTGATGCTGTCATCACAGGTAATCTTCTGGTTTGTGATTGCATGGCTTCCGTATTGTTTGATCCTGGATCCACGTTTTCTTATGTATCTTCCTCATTTGCTAATGGTCTAAATTTACATTGTGAATTACTTGATATGCCTATTCGTGTCTCTACTCCGGTGGATGAGTCTGTGGTAGTTGAAAAGGTATATAGGTCTTGTTTGGTAAACTTTGTGGGGAGCAACACTTATGTAGATTTGGTTATCTTAGAAATGGATGATTTTGACGTGATTCTGGGTATGACTTGGCTTTCTCCGCAATTTTCAATCTTGGATTGTAATGTTAAAACGGTGACGTTAGCCAAGCCTGGGACAGACCCGTTAGTGTGGGAGGGTGACTACACTCCCAATCCGGTCCGCATCGTCTCCTTTCTTTGTGCTAGGAAAATGATTAGTAAAGGGTGTTTAGCTTTCTTGGCACATCTCAAGGATGACACTACCCAAGTACCTACGATTGAGTCGGTTTCAGTAGTTCGTGAGTTTCTGGATGTGTTCCCTGCAGATCTTCCTGGTATGCCACCGGATAGGGATATTGACTTCTGTATTGATCTTGAACCCGGTACTCGCCCCATTTCTATACCCCCTTATAGAATGGCTCCCGCGGAGTTAAGAGAGTTAAAAGCACAACTTCAAGAGTTATTGAACAAAGGCTTCATTAGACCAAGTGCATCTCCTTGGGGTGCTCCAGTTTTGTTTGTAAAGAAGAAGGATGGGAGTTTTCGAATGTGTATAGACTACAGACAACTAAACAAGGTAACCATAAAGAACAAGTATCCTCTTCCCCGCATTGATGATTTGTTCGATCAGTTACAAGGTGCTTGTGTCTTCTCTAAGATTGACTTGAGATCCGGTTATCATCAATTGAAAATACGGGCAACGGATGTGCCAAAGACTGCTTTTCGAACGAGGTATGGGCATTACGAATTTGTAGTGATGTCCTTTGGTCTTACGAATGCCCCTGCTGCGTTCATGAGCTTGATGAACGGGATTTTTAAGCCATATTTGGACCTCTTCGTGATCGTATTTATTGATGATATATTGGTATACTCAAAGAGCAAGAAGGAACATGAAGAGCATTTGAGAATGGTATTGGAAATGTTGAGGGAGAAAAAGCTTTATGCCAAGTTCTCTAAGTGTGAGTTTTGGCTAGATGCGGTGTCCTTCTTGGGGCACGTGGTTTCTAAGGATGGAGTGATGGTGGATCCTTCTAAGATTGAGACAGTGAAGAATTGGGTAAGACCCACTAATGTGTCAGAAATAAGGAGCTTTGTTGGGTTAGCTAGCTACTACCGCCGATTTGTCAAGGGATTCTCTTCTATTGCTTCCCAACTGACGAACTTGACTAAGCAGAATGTCCCATTTGTATGGTCGGATGAATGTGAGGAAAGCTTTCAGAAGCTCAAGACTTTGTTGACTACCGCACCTATCCTTACCTTGCAAGTAGAGGGTAAGAACTTCATTGTTTATTGTGATGCATCCTATTCTGGTTTGGGTGCAGTATTAATGCAAGAGAAGAGCGTGATTGCTTATGCTTCAAGACAATTAAAAGTGCATGAACGTAACTATCCCACTCATGATTTGGAATTGGCCGCGGTAGTGTTTGCATTAAAACAATGGAGACACTATTTATATGGGGTTAAGTGTGAGATCTATACGGATCATCGTAGCCTACAATATGTCTTTACTCAGAAAGATTTAAACTTAAGACAGAGGAGATGGATGGAGTTACTAAAGGACTACGATATCACTATCTTGTATCATCCGGGGAAGGCGAATGTTGTAGCGGATGCTTTAAGTAGGAAGGCGGGAAGCATGGGAAGTCTAGCTCACTTGCAAGCTTCTAGACGCCCATTGGCTAGAGAGTTTCAAACTCTAGCTAATGACTTGATGAGATTAGAAGTAAATGAGAAGGGAGGATTGTTGGCTTCGGTGGAGGCAAGATCTTCCTTTCTTGACAAAATTAAGGGAAGACAGTTCGATGATGAGAAACTGCGCAGAATCCAAGATAAGGTATTGCGAGGGGAGGCTAAGGAAGCACAAATCGATGAGGAAGGTGTTTTGAGAATCAAGGGAAGGGTATGCGTACCCCGCGTCGATGATTTGATCAACACTATTCTGACAGAGGCTCATAGTTCAAGGTATTCTATACATCCGGGTGCAACCAAGATGTATCGTGACCTAAAATAACACTTTTGGTGGAGTAGAATGAAGCGTGATATTGTTGACTTTATTGCTAAGTGTCCAAACTGTCAACAAGTAAAGTATGAACACCAAAGGCCCGGAGGAACACTTCAGAGAATGCCCATTCCGGAATGGAAGTGGGAAAGAATTGCAATGGATTTTGTGGTTGGTCTTCCGAAGACAATGGGTAAGTATGACTCCATTTGGGTGGTTGTTGATAGGTTAACTAAATCTGCTCATTTCATTCCGGTCAAGGTGACTTATAATGCAGAAAAGTTAGCCAAACTTTACATCTCGGAAGTGGTGCGATTGCATGGGGTTCCACTATCCATCATATCAGATAGAGGTACGTAGTTTACTTCTAAGTTTTGGAAAACATTGCATGCGGAATTGGGTACTAGGTTGGACCTTAGTACTGCGTTCCATCCTCAGACCGATGGCCAGTCTGAAAGGACGATTCAAGTGTTGGAGGATATGCTTCGTGCATGTGTGATAGAGTTTGGTGGTCACTGGGATAGCTTCTTACCCTTAGCGGAGTTTTCATACAACAATAGCTATCACTCAAGTATTGATATGGCCCCATTTGAAGCATTGTATGGGAGGAGATGTAGGTCTCCCATTGGTTGGTTTGATTCGTTCGAGGTTAGACCTTGGGGTACTGACCTTTTGAGGGATTCGATGGAAAAAGTGAAGTCTATTCGAGAAAAGCTTCTAGCGGCGCAAAGTAGGCAAAAAGAATATGCAGATCGAAAGGTTAGAGACTTAGAGTTCATGGAAGGTGAACAAGTCTTGTTGAAAGTTTCGCCCATGAAAGGGGTGATGCGGTTTGGAAAAAGGGGTAAACTAAGTCCAAGGTACATTGGACCATTTGAAGTACTCAAGCGAGTAGGGGAAGTGGCTTATGAGTTAGCCTTGCCCCCAGGGCTGTTCGGAGTACATCCGGTATTCCATGTGTCGATGTTGAAAAGATATCATGGGGATGGAAATTACATTATCCGTTGGGATTCAGTTTTGCTTGATGAGAACTTGTCTTATGAGGAGGAGCCTGTTGCTATTTTAGATAAAGAAGTTCGCAAGTTGAGGTCAAGAGAGATTGCGTCCATCAAGGTGCAATGGAAGAATCGACCGGTTGAAGAAGCCACTTGGGAGAAGGAGGCGGATATGCGAGAAAAATACCCACATCTGTTTACAGATTCAGGTACTCCTTTTCGCCCTTGTTTTCCTTCTTTTGATCGTTCGGGGACGAACGATGGGTAAATTGGTATCTAATGTAACGACCTGTTTAGTCGTTTTGAGCAACAGACTTCAATTCTGAAAAAAAAAACTGGCAGAAGCGACGGACCCCACGACGGAACGTCATGGGCACGACGGACCGTCGAGGGGGTCTCGTCCCAAAATACTTAGAAAATCTGAAATTGGGTACTGAAAATCAACTCTCTGAACTTTGTGACGGAATGGCAGGACGGACCGTCACAGGTGTGACGGACCGTCACAGACCCTTGGTGGAAATTTGGGTCTCTGAACTCTGCGACGACCTGCAGGACGGACCGTCGCAGGCACGACGGCCCGTCACAGGTTGCGCAAATCCCAGGCAGAGTCGGATTTCTGGTGAAGTTTTAAGGGACGTTTTTGGACTATTCTTTCCTTAATTATAGACTTCGTGGGTTTATATTAATAACTCAAATTCTTGAGGGTTAAAAGAGGTAACCCTAAGTTAATTAGCGGGGTATTATTGCCACCTTCTATTCTTAATTATATACTAATTAGGGTAAAAGAAAGAGGGTTGAATAAGAAAAAGAAGAAAAGAACAGAAAGAGAGGGAGAAACGAACGGGAAAGAGGAGAAACGAGAAGAAGAACAAAGCTTTGGGAACTTGCTTGCTTGATTTCTAATCTTCGGTGGAAGTAGGTTATGGTTTTCATGCTTTCATAGTAAACTCTTAATAGAGAATGATATGTATTGGTAGTATTGTAAACCCTACTATATGCTTAATTGTATGTTTGCATGAATATGATTATGTGATTGTGATAAGATAAGCATGATCAAAAATATTGAATCCCAAATCTTGAAAAGAAACTTTAATATACATTATTAATGATGATGCCTTGGTATAGAATAAGGCTTGATGAATTAAAGTAATGGGATTGAGGATGCCTTGGTATAGAGAAGGCTTGATGATTTACAGAATGATATTAGTGGATCGGAGTGTCACGTTCCGACACATAGATTTAGTGGATCGGAGTGTCACGTTCCGACACATAGATTTAGTGGATCGGAGTGTCACGTTCCGACACATGTAGGGGATCGGAGTGTCACGTTCCGACACATGTAGGGGATCGGAGTGTCACGTTCCGACACATAGAATTAGGGGATCGGAGTGTCACGAACCGACACAAGAGGAGGAAAGATAATGAATCTTGAAAGATGTTAATATACTCAATCTAACGAACATGATTCCCAAATGAGTATGGTATTGGGGCTTGAGTCCTCATGTGTGAATTTGATGGTACTTATTGATGATTATAGTACTTGTTGTTGTTACATGTTGAGTTTTATAGTTGATTTATGATAATACTTGATATATACTGTTCCCTATTTTGAGTTGGCCGATGATATCTACTCAGTACCCGTGTTTGTACTGACCCCTACTTTTATTGTTTTCTTCTTGTTTAATTGTGGAATGCAGCAAACGTGCCGTCATCTTCGACTCAACAGTAATTCAAGCCAGTCTTCGTCACACCGGATCTTCAGGGTGAGCTAACACTTCTAGCTTGGACTGGATCTCCTCCGTCACGTCTTGATGCCTTGAACCTCCGGCACGGACTAGCTTCTTATGTATTTTTAGCTTTTAGAATACTCTTAGTTTAGTCATTTGATTGTAGATGTTCTTGTGGTGATGACTTCCAGATTCTGGGGATAATGATAAGTTTTTGAGTTATAGGAGTTGATTATTGATTTTTATTAATGAGTTTAAGTCTTCCGCATTACTTTTTGTTGTTATTACATTGAAATGTTAAGGTTAGATTGGTTGGTTCGCTCACATAGGAGGGTAAGTGTGGGTGCCAGTCGCGGCTCGAATTTGGGTCGTGACAAGGATAGTATATGAGGATCGGAGTGTCACGTTTCGACACCAGGATAGAATATGGATCGGGTGCCACGTTCCAGTACAAGGATAGTATATGAGGATCGGAGTGTCACGTTCCGACACCAAGATAGAATATGGATCGGGTGCCACGTTCCGATACCAGGATAGTATATATATGGATCGGGTGTCACGTTCCGACACCAGGATTAGTAAAGAGAATGAATCTTGAAATATGTTAATATACTCAATTTAATGGACCTAATTCCCAAATGAGTATGATGGGGAGGCGTGAGTCCTCATTGATGAGCTTGGTGTTGCGACCAAGGGTTATGGTAATTGTAAATGCCGCATGTTTAGTATTGTAGTTGATTTTATGATATTATCTGATATATACTGATATATACTGTTTTCTATTTTGATAGTACCTGTGTTTTGTACTGACCCCTACTTGTATGTTTTCTTTTTGTTCATTGTGGAGTGCAGCAAACGTACCGTCATCTTCAACTCAACCGCAACTCTAGTCAGTCTTCGTCACACCAGATTTTAGGGTGAGCTAAAGCTTCTAGCTTGGACTGGATCTTCTTCTTCATGTCTTGATGCCTTGAAGTTCTGGCATAGACTAGTTATTATTTATGTTTAGTTTCTTAGATACTCTTAGCTTTAGTAATTTGAGGATAGATGTTCTTGTGATGATGACTTCCAGATTTTTGGGATAATAATAGTTGTTGAGTTTTTAGAAGTTATTGAATTGGTTTTTATTAATGAGTTTAAGTCTTCCGCATTACTTTCTGTTGATATTATATTGAAATGTTAAGGTTTAGTTTGGTTGGTTCGCTCACATAGGAGGGTAAGTGTTGGTGCTAGTCGCGGCCCGATTTGGGTCGTGACATGATCAACATATCACCAATATACAATCAAACAATGACCTTATGATTTTAATGTGAACACATTTATCACTTCTATCATTCTTCAATTCATTTGTCGACATGGTTTGATCAAATTATGTCATTGTTTGTGTGCTTACATAATGTGACTTAACAAGTTCATAAACTTTTTTTTATTTACCAGGAACCACAAAACCCTCGGGTTGTTCCATGTGAATTTCTTCGTCCAATTCTACATTTAAGAATGTTCTTTTCACATTCATTTGATGAATTTGAAGGTCATATACCACACTAATAATTTTTGCATCCGAATGGATGTAATTCTAATTAATGAGTATATATATATTAACAAGATCAAAACCTTGGTTTTGTTTTTTTTTCTAAAGTCTTTGACATAAAGTCTTGCTTTATATTTTTCAACAGTTTCATCAACTGTTATTTTCCTTCTAAAGATTCACTTTGAACCCAAAAGTTTATTTTCTTGAAGAAGATCAATTAACTTCAAATATTGTTTATTGACACCATCTTCCAAAGAATGAGTCTATAGAAGACACGAAAAATGTTACAAAATCATATTCGAAGGAAGTAAATGTCCTTTAACATTTACTAAGCCTCTGAATCTCTTTATTAAGTACATTATCCTTTTCATTTCCTAGGCCTTTTAGACCCTTCTCTAGACTACTCAAGTCTGATTTTATAGTCCACAGTCGTAGGTCCTATTTTAATTCTTTTAGGAATAGGAATTTGGACTTTGACTAGATACCCCACATTTTGAAATATTTCAAGTTGGATTTCCTTACTTTCCATTTCTCATATGGAAAAGATTGTATTCTGATCAAACAAAATCCTTTCTTTCTAAAAAGACAACTTTTTGTTGTTCCCTTTTGCAGTAAGGATAGTTCCTCCACACAAGTTTTGTGTACACCGAACTTATAAATAATGCATCCATCAATTCTTTCAACGTTTGTTTTTTCATTAGATTGAGGTAAATATGACAGTAGTTTGATGGATATTCCACTTTTCAAATATATTTCTGCACAAAGAGATTTATACTCTCCATTCTTATCACTTCATATATTTTTTCGCACCAATTTTCAACTTCGATATTACATTGTCTAGACATTTTATTGTTTCATCCTTACCATTCAGCAAATAGACATAGCCATTTATAATGCAATTCTCAATAAAAGTAACAAATACTTTTTCCTACCATGAAATGATATTAATTTCATTTAACAAATCTCAGTGTAAATCAATTCTAAGGGATTAGAATTCCTTTCAACAGATTTATAAGAATGTTCAACATAAGTTGATCAGTTTTCCTTACAAGGTTTTGTAATTGACATGCCCCAAGTGTTAATGTCACAAACATTGATTCAAGAAAGTAAGAACAAATAAAAACATTGAGTTTGAAAAGCTCTTCGCGAGGTAGCTTTTTCCTCACTAATATTTTGATCCTATTTCTTACAATTTTGTGTGATACAAACATTATTTAGATTGTCAAATGTCTTTTTCAGAAGGACATTTCCATAACTTTCAATATGATTGTTATATAACTACCCATGAACAAAGTTTCATCGGGTTCAATAAACACAATATAGTCCATATGTTATTTTTACAAAAGCATAACAAATGACTATTCACCAATATTCATGTCTATGCAAATACTTTTATTATAATAGACATATATTTTCATGAAAAATCACAACATTTTAAGTGATATTTTTTTTCCATAAAAGAACACAATTATTTTGAACAAGTATATATATAATTTGGATGTTTCATACTAGTCACACTATAAACTAGTAATAGAGAAACTCAACAACCACAATACCAAATATACTCCAAGAATTTTGTGGGTATAACATAATATAAAAGTATCATTGAATTTCATATATTTTGCTCCAAAGTTAAACTAGACACCAAGTCTAATCATTAGCAAATAACCCCCACATTTCAAATGTGATCTCAAAAATATTTTTCAAGTATTTGAAAATAGTTTTTCCACATATTCTAATGTTGGAAACATTATTCTACGAAAGAATTATAGTGCTGCAATTCTCTTTGACAATGTTTACGCAATGTCAAAGTTCATTCCATAGAGACACAAAATCACAAATTCTAAGTCAGTGATATTTTTCCTCTATCATAAATAGACATACTGCTTAGTATTTTAAATACCAACAATAAGGACAAAAAAAATTGTACAATTTATTTCTATATTACATTGAAGTTTATAGAAAATCAAAAGTACAACACTGAGTTATTATGTGAAGTTTTCATATTCTTCAAACCAATTGCATAGTTCAATTTATCCAGAGTATAAAATCACAAAAGTTTTTAGTCTACAAAAATCAGACACACTAACATTTCTCATGGAGTACAAAACTACAAAAGTCTTTTTTTTTCTCCAAACAGAATAACACATATTCTTTATCACATAGAAATGTTTTTCTTATCAAATAGTCTTCCAACTATAACATTTTGACATACTATTTTATCAAACAAAAATATGCATCTCTCATTTTTGCAAACTAAAGAATTTTAAAAAACAACAATATTTGCGAAGTAAAATTCATTCCACAGTATATGGTTTGCAGATCTTTTTCCAAAGATACACATGATAAAAAAAAATAAAAAATCAAAGATGATAACTCTTAGAAACTATTTTCCTCCTTAGATAATTTAATAAGAAGGTTACCTAGTAATCTTTAATCGGAATACCATAAAAAAATTTATGTTTCCATTCTCACTTCGACGTTGCTAAACAAAGCAACAAATTATGGAGAAGTAATGCATTTATCTTCTACTTCCATGATCAGATTCTCTCAATCAGTAGAATATAAAAATACTAACAGTATATTAATTTCCTTATTCTTGTTGTTCATCTTGTATTTCAAATATACTTAGAACAAAACTTTGAACATCTTTGTAAGACAACAAAGTTTAAGAATATTTTTACAACTAGAAAATTAAAACTAGTAGCGAAACTAGAATCAGAAACAGATTTGAAAAAAATATACGAAATATTTTTCTTAGAGAAGAATTGTTGTTAATATATGTCTAAAGAATGTTACTGATTCCAACAAACTTTGCAGAAACACGAAGTTACCAAGTTTAATGAATCAATGAAGAACAAAAGAATAGAAAAACTGAAATTAATTCACAAATCTAAAATTTGTAAAACACGTACCTGAATCTGGATAATTTTTAATAGGTTAAAGATCAAGTCCACTGGACTCACAGTGTCCCCTTAAGGAAATTATTCCCCTCTAGTATCCGAGGTTTAATTTGGAATATGACCACCTAGGGTAAAATGATCTCAATCACCAGAGTATAGATACCAAAAACTCCGGTGTCAGCGAACCACTCAACGGCAGTAAAGTACACTTAGAATACTAGATTTAGTAGTTGAAGAAGAAGTCCATGAATTCTATATTAAAATGAAAGGAAATCACTCAATTTATAGAAAACAAAGGGTAGTGCGAAAATGTTCTTATTGTGCCTTATCGGAAAAGTCACAAACCTTTGGAAAAGTCACAATCTTTCAGAAAGATCATCATCTTTTTATAAAAGTCACAACTTTCCATAAAAGTCATAACTTTTCATAAAAGTCGCAACTTTTCATAAAAGTCACAACTTTTCATAAAAGTCGCAATTTTTCATAAAAGTCACAACATTTCATAAAAGTCACAACTCTTCATAAAAGTTGCAACTCTTCATTTTCCATTTACACCTTATTAAAATCCAACAATTCTTGCCTATAAATTTGCCCTTGAGTGCGTGTGTGATGTTTTTTTTTTGTTAAAGTTGTTTCATAACACAAAGGCAAAAGTATTCATTACCCCCCTGAACTTGAAGTTTTTTATTCAGTGTACACTTAAACTTTATTTTGTTTCAATTACCCCCCTGAACTTGCTTATTCATCGAACACGTACACCTTTTCTGTCCACCTGGCATAGAAACTTAAATTAAACTCTACAAGGCGCGTGAAACAGCGATTTTTTGCCACATCATAAAGTTACAACGGTTATATACGTAAAAAATCTATTTTTTCTTTAATATTTGGCTTATTTTAAGAATTTTTCTCTCTCTATTCTCTAGCTATTTATTCTTCTTTATCCCTTCTCCCTTTTCAAATTTCAGATTTTTCTCATGGGCTTCGGGAATCCTCTTCTTGAAACACAATTCATCAAGTTCCAAATCAAAATTTTTCCTCTTATAGAAAAACTCTTTTGCATCTTCAACTATATGAGCTCCAGCATATCTATTAATCAAATACCATAAGTTTTTTCATTAACCAAATTTCCTCTCTTAGACATTTCGTCAAGCACTTGGTTGAGTTCATCAAACGTCTCATACAATCAAGAATACCGAGAATTTCATTGAAAGATTTTTTATTTGGTGAATACCTACATGAATTTTCACCTGCTAATATCCATTTGAAGAAGATAAAAGCTGGTTTTCAATCAGAACGGTGCCGTTTAAGCACGTTTAGAATAAAATCTTCAGATAATGTGAAATTGCAATTACTTAGAGATTGAAAAATGTCACTCACTAATTTATCTGCTTTATTCTTGAGAAAGGTCTGGACTTCCAACGTGCAGTTTTCTTCGTCGGATATTGTGTGCATTAGGAATGAAAGCGACTCATCATTTTGGGTTGAAAACTGTAGAAACGTTGAATTCTCCGGTAGAGTTCTTTAGTTGACATTCCGATGACCTTTCCGGTGGAACGCTGGAAAAGTAGATTTTATTGGAATGAAAGCAAGAGCAAACAAGAGCAAGTCATATAAGAGAAAGTTTGTTTTGTGAATTGTGAAGGTTGGTATTATCTAGGTGACAAAATATTTATCCAGGTGGCAAAATATTTAACTAGGTGGCAAAATATTTATCTAGGTGCCGTGCGCGTGTGGACACGATCGTAGTGAGTGGACAGAAAAGATGTACGTGTTCGATGAATAAGCAAGTTCAGGGGGTAAATGAAACAAAATAAAATTTAGGTGTTACACTGAATAAAAAGCTTCAAGTACAGAGGGTAATGAATACTTTTGCCTAACACAAAAACAATTAGTCCCCTTCATTTACTTTAACTTATTCACAGAACTGAAAATAAATTTTACTTTTATGCATTATTTTTATAATATTAAGAAAAAATAATTATTGTTTTTATCATCAATATTTATTACTCATTATTAAATTATTTTTCAAAATTTAATACTAACCATTAATTAATATTTAATACGAATATTATAGTATAATATCAATATCAACATAATTAATTAAGGATGGAAGGGTCAAATTAACTCACAAACATAAAGAATTTTTTTTACTTAATTTGCAACAATTTATTATAGATTGATTCCTCTTTGTCTTCATCAAAAGTTTATCAATTTGTTGACAAGACAAATTAGGGGTCATTTTATTTTTTTAAAAAATGATCAATAAAGAAATTTGTTTCTACTTGCATTTTACGTAAGAATCAGAGAATATGTTTATAAGAGACATCGTGAATTAGTAGTTAAATTTAGTAATTATAAAAAAATGAGGTGTGTCGTCTAGCTAATTATTAAATTAAGCATAAATTAACATAATTGTCAAATCAAAGTTGCTTTCTTAAACTTAGGTAGAGTATTAAAAAGTTAATTACTATGCAGTACTGAGGTATGATTAGATTCTCCAAAGATTTTATTTTGGATAAATAAATACTTGCCTTAATAATATATTATTAAACTTTTACTTGTATATATGCAAATGAAATTAAAACTATGTTATTTGGTGTACATTGAATGCAGTAGATAGACGAATACTCACTCATGTTTTAGATTCAAATTTGTTCTATTTATATGTGTATATGTGACATATTCACTATTTTTCTAAATCTACTTGTGTCTATTATAAGTATTTAATTAATAATTAATATAATTTGATTAATGATTGAGAAAAGGCCAACACATAAAATAAAAATGGTTTGTCTCGAGAGTTGTGATGGAATGGTAAGTCATCTTTATCATTAATTAGAGATTAATAACCATTAAAAAAATTAAAATTCATATTTTAGATTCGAATTACTACTATCATTTCATTCTATTCAATGAGCATTGACCAGACTAATTATTGTTAAACAATTCTATCAATTTTTTGCCAATGAGTTTCCAGCGTTCCCATTTTTTCACGCTTACAAGTTGACAATTTGCTCAGCTACGCGTTGACTTTTGATCTTTCTAGTGTATTAATTTATATAAATTATTATTTATGTTTTATTTAATAAGAGATATGATTTGGTAGTTTTTATTATAGATTTACTTATTTATCACTTTATTTTTTTTATTAGAGAATTTTATTTTTACACGTAAGAAATTTGAGAGTATTATTTTTTAAAATTAAATTTTTAGATATAAGGTTATTTATCTTATATTCAAGGTGTTGAACTTATACGCTTTGGCTTTTAAATCTCGATCGATAGCGATTATAAATACTTTTATAAATTTTGTTATTCTTAATTGTGTGTGTGTAATTAATCGTGACAAGTCAACTGATGATCTATAATGAAAGCATTCGTGGATAGAAGCTACTTTTTTACCGATGAAGTCATCCTCATCTTCATGTGTGTTAAAAAAGTCACTGCGTAAATGTAAACGTATCATTGATTTTGAATTTCATTAATCAAATGAATTGTGATAAGATTTCAAGTTTGATTCCGTAGAATTATAATTTTTAATTCATCTCGGACTATGAATAATTTGTTTTTAATCATCTTTTAAATGATATGATGATATATATTTTTTAAATAATATTAATATAAAAAGTTTAAATTCTTGATTTATTTTTTGGATAAATTACCTATATACATATCTTTTGTTTTATAATCTCCATTATTTCCTATCAGTTTTAAAATTTTCCAAAATCCCTTATTTTACTCTCAAACTCCAAACATTTGATACATAAATCCTAACTCCCAAAATTAATATTTATTCCTTCCTTATTTCAATCCACAAATCACTCTATATATCACACCAAAAATGAAATCAAAATTTCACAAAATAATTTTTTATTTCTCAACAATAGAATTTCATATTATAATAATAAAAAGTAAAAATAACATCAAAGTTGATAAAAATCAATCGTTATTTCTATAAAAAAAAAATCAGATTAAGAAAGTGAAAAAATAAGATAAAAGCCAAAAACTTATAAAAAAGCAAAAAAATTAAAATTGATTGAATCATAAAAAAATTATATGTTGAATCAAGATTTAGAAAAACTCTTTTACTTTTTGGTGATGAATTTTTAAAAAAGTAACAAATGATTGAGATTTAAGAATAACGTGGAGAAAGAAATAGAAAAAATGATAACAACAAAAATAAAAATCATTTAATAAAAAGAAAATCAATTGATTGATATACCTTATCAATCACAAATTACTATATTATGGAAGAATATTTGTTATTTAATTATATTAGAATTTCTTTTTATATTTGATTATTTTATTATTAAATAATATTTTTCTTATTTCATTCATATTGTTAGAAATCTTTTGTTATAAATAAAAAAATTAGAAAGTCGTATTTGATTTGCAATGTTTATACATGTTCGAATTTTAAATCTACATTGAAATACAAGTTCAAAAAAAGAGAAAGAAATAGTTGGATCAGTCATTACACGATTATCACTACCAAAGACACAACATATCTTATTTATTTTGATTCTTAAATTAGTCTTGTTAGTTTTATTATTGATTTGATACATCATTGCTACAATCGTTGTTTGTTCCACGAATCTGATACTTAATTTTCAATGTATCTCGTTTATTTTGACAAAAATACTATGTATCAAACTAAATATATTGATACATAAATACGTAAACATTGATAATCTTATTGTATTAAATACATAATCAACTACTAAATGATACCTTTATAGATACACTTTATTTCAGCTTATACACACTATTCTTTCACAACCTTATTGTATCAGATACATTATTATCAACAAAAAGAAGTTATAGAAAAAAGCATCTGATCAACTTGAAATCTTTCACATTTGCATATTTATCTTTCAAGGCAAACAATATACCTTTCTTCCAGAATCATAGACTGAATATAGATACGCTGATGATTCAAAAACCTGTTAACATCAAAGAAATTAGTGATACATTCCGTAAAATAGTCATTTCTATGCATTAATCACAAACAATCAAACCACTAAACTTATATACTTATATCAGGTACAAAATATAACTTTAATCTGATATATACCTCATTCTTGAACATTTTGATGCTTTCACAACAAAATATATGCATAATGTATCATCTATAAAGTATAGTATTCCACAAACAACAAGATATACAAATAGTAATGTATCATGTAAGATATTTGGTAATGAAACAATAATTTAAATTAATATTACATATATCACACAGTAACTTGTTGATTTTTAATTCCAAGATTACTTATTCAATGTACCTAATTAATAGGAGTATAGTACTTACCAATTTATACAAGAAACACAAATATTAATGTATCACGATTGAATGGTCATCTCAAAAATATAAATAAAAATCGAATTAACAACACAATATATGTAGTTTCATACCTCTGATTGTCAGATCTATTTTACTATGCAATTAAAACTCTAATCTATTTTATACATTGCAAATCGAGACTCATATTTTTTTCAGATTTTTGAATGTCAGATTTTTTCCCCCAGATTATTCATTGTCTTAGCAAAATCAAAATATTCATGATGTACCTTCTCATTGTTTTTGTGATTTTGAATCAAAATTGAAAGGATCTTCGACGAATTGGAAGAAGAAATTTAAAATCCCACTTATGTGTCATTCATAACTTACCTTGATTTTCCAGATTCTTGAACGTATTAATGATCATGTATGGGCTATTGTTTTCAACTTTTAAAATCTATTATGATTGGGGAAAGAATTGAAAGATGAAAATTTGAATTGTTTGAAACCGTATGAATTTGGCATAGAATTGAGAGAAAAAAATTTAAATTTTGAATTGAAGGCGGACAGATTTGGAAGAGAATTGGAGAAAAAAATTTAAATTTTGATTTGATTAAATCTGATAAGATTCTGAAGAGATTGAAATCAATTAAATTAGCGTGATTTGAGGAACTAACAATCAATTTTATATTCTCTTTTCTTTAAAAGTGTAACTGAATTTGTTTTAATGTATCATATTTAATGTATATAACTTATTTGCTATGTATTCGAATAACATTATTTTAAAGAGATTTTCGTAAATTTAAAAAGAGTAGGAATAGCATGTAATTTAAATCGCTATGGGATTTAGGTAAGTTAATTTTTTTCAGTCCAGAGAAAAACTTCTCCTCGGCCTTCGCTAACTACTACATTGTTCAATTCTTTTTCTCTTTTTAGGTTCTTCTTTTAATTTGTTATTTATTTCTTAATTAAAAAGAGTATAAAATAAATATTTGCAGGGACCAATATTTAAAATTCACACATCCAAAGTGAATACTTTCAGCATAATGGATAATCCAGGCTGAAATGATCACGTCTATAATTACAACACTAGACATATATACATGATAACAAGATTATATAAGGTAATTCAAAGACGAAAAATTCTTTTGGCTAGAATGATTATTTTTATCTATTTTTACATTTTTTTTATCCTTTTAATCTTAATATTTTTTAATTAAAATGAAAAGAAAGATTAATTTATTTTAAAATAAAAGAAAATATTACATTTTTTTAAGTTCTAGCCAAATTCTGGCTTTTAGTGTATTATTTTGACTATTCAAAACATCTTCTTATTACATCAATCACTTGCTGGCCTATCACACAACTTGCATCAAGTTAAAAATAATTTTATGAATTTAAATATCATTTTTTCTCAAGCTGCTAAATTTTGATGATGATTAAAGATTAAGTTAATTTATTGCTATATTTAGACGTATAATACTCAATTAAAACTTATTTAGAACTCATTGCATCAGCTATTTTTATTTTGTTTTACCTTTGATTATTTAACTTGCATATGGGAGATCTATTTGTGACTCCATTCGTAATCATATGTACAATTCAATCATTATATATTATTCTAACTCGATATCATGTATGATATCAGCCATTTCTACTTAATTATTATTTAAAGATAATTAATATGGAACAAATATCTACTTTTCTTAGTGAAATATTAGCATACATATTTAGATGTCACTTTTGTATGGCTTTTACTTTAATTATTTTAAAAAAAATTGAAAAATTAAATTGGTGCAACTAAACGTCATTTGCTTTGTTCAATTTGATGTTTAATGGGACAAGTACGTTTAGTTATTTGAGTAAAATATTGATAATTGAATAGTCACATAAAGTCAATATAGATATTTAAAGTGAATGTTCGTCAAAAAGCCCAAGAAAAAAAAAAGGTGTGTATATACATTTTTATAATGTACATTGCATGTTAATAAATAGTGTATATTTGTTGTATCTAATATTAATTTATATAATATGTATACACAATATATATACATTTTATCAGTATCCACTGCAACCATTGTAATATTCTTCACTTATATTTTACATAATATTTAGTGGAGAAAAATGATTTATACAAGGAATATTTTGGGGCAAAGTTGGAGAAAAAAATATCAAATGATTATTAAAAAATATAATAACTGCCCCCATGCAGGATCGAACTACAGACCTCCAGTTTACAAGACTGGCGCTCTACCACTGAGCTATAGGGGCAGGTGTTGTTCAATAAATACAATTAAGTTTAAATAAAACATTTCAATTAGTCTTGTAACTATATCTATTAAAAAATATGTGACTTGACCATCACTTTACAATATAAACATGCACAACCACTTTGGGTATAAAATTAAAACAGAAAAATACTTTATATAATTGGAAAAGCTGTTTATTGATTCTTCATTAATACATCACACACTGAAATCTCAAAAACAAGTACATGAAAATATGAAAAGGCCAATACATGGCATTTTTTTTCTAAACATTAATTAAAGTAAGCACAACCAATACTTAAAAAAACTCACAAGAGAGGTCATTTTATTCAAATATATAGTAGTCCTCTAGACGCGACCCAACTCCTCAATCAGTGCAACAGCGGTACATGATAAACTTCTCCATGGGACGACTACATTCAGCACAAACCACTCTCTCAGGAATATGTCCAGAGGTACTCGGTAGAATTAGTCGAGTACAATGATGTGGACTATGAAGATCACGAAGTTGACGGTCCAATGCAGGAACAAATGTAGTTATATCACTCACTTCATTTCTCCAACGATCAAATCCCTTCATAACTTGCACTATCAGATCACCTTTACCTCTAGTCATCTCAGCCAATCCGCGGCTGAACACAGCCCATCCAAGATCACTTCCATCATAGCTCAAAATCGTCACAATCTCCTGAAGGATCGGGTCACTTTCATCGGAGATATCTTGTTGAGTCCTAGAATGCCACATGCTTTCTAGCCTTTCCCAAAAGAACCAAATCAGAGTTTGGTCTTGCACCACATGGCTCAAGTTTTCCATTTGGATTATTGAGCTGTTCTTCCGGACTCTTTCTTTTGGGTTCTTTTTTCCCACGTAGAGCATCTCTAGTGGAACGCCAGCTGCATTTGCGACAGCTCGCGTTGATGAGGTGAATGATCTGATCCATTCAATATCTTCTCCTCCGTACAAGCATATGCATTTGCCTTCACTTATCTGGAAATTAAATATATCATAACTTATAATTAAGACACATATCGTATTATAATAAGTAGATGTGTTTTCGTACGTACCCAAGTGAAAACATTTTGATCAATGGAATCAGCTAACAGTTCAACATTCCAAGTTTGTTCCTTCCACAAAGCTGTTTCCCTAGCTTTGGTAAATGGAAAAGCCAAACTTCCCCAAATCCATAATATATGGTAAGCATTATTGTTCGATTCTTTGCCTTGTGGATCAAGAACAACAAGCTGAGGCTTCTTCTTGAATCCCCACACCTCTTTAATGCACCTTAACACTGCTGGATCGATCATCGATGGATGTGCCACTGTATACCATGGCATTGAAGCTTGTACTTCTTCAAATTTCACTTGTTTTGCATCAGTCCATGGTGTTAGCCTCTTGTCAACCACAGGGATCCATACAACCTCATAGTTGCTCTCTGGCCTGTTTGGTTGTGCCTTGGATTCTTCGTACATGTGGTGGAGAACAAAGAGCTCTTCGGGTGCAATGTCTAAGTCGGAGATCAAAAGTAAAACATGCTTCCTTCTTAGCACATCAAGACTTACCTGACAAATGTATACGAGTTCAACTTCTATACACTCTGACAGTGTGAAAAAAAAAATTCTTTATAGTATTAAGTACAAAGTATTACCCTTCTCTTATGAGTTCCATCAAAAAGTGGAAGCTGATCATCCCTGGAGTGGATCAACATGGAGAGTATCTTCATGTTATCAAGTTGAGGTGTCCTGAGAAGTCGTAGAATTGCTTCGAATTTATCATATTGCCTCTTCTCCTCTGTATTATTTATGATCACAAAAATGACACTTAAATTAAATATCACAGTTCTTTTACATAACTTATAAGAATGAAGATAGTACACATTATAACTTACCAATCTTTTGGTGACAAAGGTTAAGAACCTTTTTGAGATGATCCAATATGTTTGCAAGCTTGTGAGCCAAACTAGATATCTCCCAAGCCTCAGATGTTGAAGAAATTTGCCTAATAAAATATTACACATACCATATTCATCAAATTTCATAGTTGATAATCTCACGATTGAGTGTTGAAAGAGCGAAGAAAACGTACTCGTGGCCAATGGCAATGAGATTCAAAATCATAGCAGCACACATGACAGCAGCCCTCATAGTCCAGTAAGCAGCAGTGGAAATATGGGCAGTATTGATCAACATTTCCAATTCTTGTGTGATAACATGTTGATTTTGAGACGATTGAACGTCTCTAAACTCGATGATACACTTTGTTACATCCAGCATTTTGTCGATCAGATCATGGATTGCATCAAATTTCTGCTTGAGAATATCCTGACGTGTCATTATTTCTGGAAGTTCCATGATGATTGCAACAGACTTAGCCAGAGGATTTGTAGTATATTGATGAGTAAGCAGACCAAATTCACCATATAGCTGGGCAAAAGCCGCGAAAGTTATTGCTACTTTCGTGTCCCAGGCATAGGTTGTGAGTGAGTGAAGCAGTGACATTGTTGTCGAATGAGCGTCTTCTTTGTTAGCACATTTGCTTATCAACTGTCAAATAATGACTCATAATAATCGGTTATGTTGTATCGATAATGTAATTGTTGTAGTCCTATTATTGGAAAGTTTTTAATGGGGAATGGTTGGCTACCTGAATTTCCACCTTCATAGTTATGGTTCAATTCTCCGCATGTAAAAAAAAATAAAGTTGTATTGCACTTACCTCCATTTTAATCCTTTGTATAGGATATGCCAAATAGTTGAGTATTTCAATAAGTTCATTGTGGGGAGCCTTCTCTTCCAATGCTTCCAGATGTGCTTGAACTTTAGCTTCCTAAATTTCCCAATTTTTTAAAAAAAGAATCATGAAAATAATGTTATTCTGGTATAATTACAAACTACGTTATAGTTTAATATTTTTGATACTATCAGTATATAGAAATTAATTAATGTGTAAACAAAAGTGAGGTGGATGATGATACGTACATGAACATGTCCAGCAATGGGAGTAGCGCGATGCACAATATCCTCAATAATATGAACAAGAGGCTTGACATCAAAGTCACGGCCATCTGGGATATGAGTTTCTTCAATGTGCTTCATCATAGCATTATCATCAGATGTCAAAAACATATGATGATCTCCTCTCCTGTGTGGAAGCCTAGCTGCTAGATTTGATGTTCGTGGATTGATCGGAGCTGTATGATGAGCAGCAGGTACAACACTAGCTGGTATCTGTGGAGACATAATATAATTAAGTAATTGAAATAAGTATTTAAATGAAATGATTACACAATTCAAATGTCATACCATGTCACGACTCACTGGGTTGACAACAGAATGAGGATTGATTTGGACATTCAAAGGGTTGATGTGATGGCCTGTAGTTGGATTACTCATTGGTTGCATCATATTGGCAGCAGATCCATTTGACATATTATTCATTGGGTTATTCATGGATACCTTTTCATTCAATGGGTTAACACTTGTCATTTATATGGATGGAAAAAGAACACTAAAGGGTTTTTAGAAAGGCAAGTGTAGTTAAATATTGTTGTGTGTTGTAAAAATATTGAGAAGGGGTTTAAATAGGTAATTAGAATGGTATAAAGGTGGTGGTGAATCAAGTTCTTTGCTTCTAATTTGGTCTAAAGTTATGAAGGAGGTTTGGAATTGGTCCTATGAAGCAAACATCTTTATCTTTTCACAGTAAAAAGTAATTAAACATAGCAATAATTCTCCTTGTCGTTATAATTAAGATTTTGTTCTCATCTTCACATGATGCATGCTAGTAGTCCACAAACACCGATAATTAAATTGAAAAGAATAGTATTGATTTATTGTTGTTAAGTTAACGATTTGTAAACGGTATTACAAATTTGTTTTATTGGGTTATTTGATTCGATTTTTAATTTTATTATTTTGTTGACAGTTAAATTGATAGTCCACTAATTAGGTTATATTAATTATTATTTTACTCATAACTCATACTTCTCTGACTTAAACATTTAACTATCCTATTTCTTAAAGTATAGTATTATTTCCGGTTGTAGACAACACAAAGTAGACTTTCTGTCAATCTATTGCGACGTCTTTTCTCTTTTCGATACAAACTAATATTATTTTATATTTTCTCAATTTTATATTTGTTTGTGACAAAGACAACCAGTTAATATTGTTTTCGCAGTTTATTGCATGAGTATTTAGAAGGAAATCAAACAATTCTATCTCAAACAAAAGTGGTCAATGTAGACATTTGTGTTGCATTTCTATTCTTGGTACTATTTTTGTAACACTCCAAAAATTTCTACGTTAAGATCTGAATCATTCTATAACACCTCGCAATTCTTTTCTGAAAATCTGAATCGTTCGTTGTATGTATATGAGCTTGAACCAGATGATTTCCTACTTCCTCATGTGTTTTAAGGTCTTCTACCAAATATATCAAGGGTATCTAAAGTGATCTAAGGTCATAGGGAACTCAAACTCCAAACCAAATTCAAAGGGCATAATACATATATTTGACCCTAAACTTGACTTCAAATTTTAACTTTGACCTCCAACTTTCATAATGCACAAACAAACACTTTAACTATCCAAATTTTAAACAAATAAAGACATGAGTCCTACATGGCACAATACACCTAAGACACCACTTAGAACAAAAAATGACATGTGTGATGACATGTAGGACATGCATATATTTGTTCAACTTTATACAAATTTAAGTGTCTACTTGTGCACACCCAAAGTTGAAGGGCATAAATGTAATTCGAAGCCAAGTTAAAGGACATATTATGCCAATTCAAAACATTCATGTTGGCTAAGTTCTCGCTTGAGTTTATATAAAGGTCAACTTCAAACATTCATATCTCTCGGCATATAATGAATTAGGTGGCCTATGACCTAAGCTCTCAAATTAAAGATCTATGAGTTATCTTTCCAACCCCACCAAGTTTGCCTTATTTTGAGTTCCAAGTAAAAAATTATGGTCGTTTTAATGGAAAATACCCAGATTGGGAAATTCGAAGAGGTCACCTGTCTAATCGGCGATTCACTGAGTGGGTTGGCTAATCGTTGAAATATCCCGAAAACCTTAAGTATCTATCTATTTGGGCGATCCAAAGTACCACAGGGCGACTCACCAACTATTTCGGAGATAAGACCTCCATATCGCCGATTTGGTCGACAGAATTTATTAAAAGGTTGTTTTCTTTGATTCTTATGATTTTCTTATGTTCCCAAAAGGGTATTCTTGACCTTTTACCCTCAATAAACTTCCATAAGTCCATCTTAAAACCAGGGGCAGACCTACATATTAGGTTATGGGTGCTCGAGCACCCATTGATCCGGACATAAAATGTATATAGATATACATATATATAAATATTAAGAAAATAGATATAAAGAGTTAGTGCGCATCTGCAACATATTAGTCTATTGTGGTGTGTTGGTTAAGAGTGGGTGTTAAAGGCCTTAAGTTTTTAGTAGCCTAGGGAGCAAAGAAAGATTTATTTTTCTTATTGTTACGTCTTCTTAGCTGTTTTAATTTTTTTTTAAATTTTTTCTACAAGAAAAATATACCTATAAATAACATTCGTTTATGAATTATATTGCAAATGAATTTTATAATAATATTTCAAAATGGTCTGGTGGACCTTTATACTTGTATGTGTTTGTATTGTAAACCCTTCTGCTTGCTCTTTTGTTATTTGAACCCCTAAACTTATTGAAACATAATATTTTAAAGGAAAAATTTTATATAATGACAAATTAATAAATCAAATTAAATGCTATAACACACTTTGATTTAATTGTGTCTTGTAGCAAACTGTTTGTCAGTCATCTCTCCCTCAAACTCTTGCTCGCCACTTTCCCTCTCTCGCTCCCTCTCGCTTTTATACAAACACAAGTGTATAATGTAACGACCCTAAAACGAATAAGATAAGAAATGCTTAATGTGTCAAGAATGCCTATGATTAGACCAGGGTTCACACGGATTGATGCGCATAGAACCAGACCTTGGAACCCTTACTACAGCCAAGCCAGATAACTTGGGGAATTAGTTGAGCTTGGAAAGGTTGGGTCTAACCATGTAGGGCTCTCGAATACGAAAATTTACTCGAAGGAGTCTTTACCGGACTTAAAAAGAGGAACTCTAAGGTTTGGAGGGTCTAGGAGCAAAATGTTCTTTTTTCCAAACTAAGGGTAATATCATAATTATCCTAATATATAATTAATTATTTATTTAATAAGGTTGAGGGGCAAATTGGGGAGAGAGATACGAAATGGAGCTCTTGAAGTTAAGTCTTGCTCCACCTGGGTTCGAACCTAGGTGGGAGCAATGATTTAATGTGATTTTTTTGGTGAATTAATTTAATAAATTATTAATTAATGGTTGATTTAAAAAGGAAAATCAGAATTTTATTATTAATAATTATTTATTTATTAATTAATATGTTTTAATGACTAAGTATCCTAGTCGACTAAGTCAAAACTACTTCACCTTTTTTAACTCTCTCTCACGCTCATCTCTCTCACGTTTATCCATTTGTTTTTCACGATTGCTCTCAACCTAAACAACTGCAACAACAGAAAAAAATTACTACAGTTCTTCACACTTGAAGAACTAACACGAAAATATAAGAAAACAAGCTAAGTGAACACGTTAGGCAAAGAGAGGGTTTTTCCGTCGAAAGTTTTGTGTTGAAAACTTGGCTTGGACATGAGTTTTGGAGAGGGTTTGGGCAGCAACTTCAAGGTTTGAACGTCGAAATAAGGTATGAGTTTTCTTCTTTCTTGGTCCCTTTCCCAAGAGACCCCTTAAGGTTCAGGTTATTCATTCGAAAACTAGGATTGTTTCCATTTCCATGCCCCTGTCACTAGCTCCCAATGAATCGTAGGTTGGGTATGATTGCTGGCAGATTTAGGAGTATGTTATGATTACGTGATGAACATGATTTTGTTTGTATACTTGAAATCATTGGAAAGACAACCATGTATTCGAAAGTTTGAGCAAGTGTGTGTATGTGCAAAAAGGTTACAGTGAATGTACTCTGAATGAGGTCTCAAGTTAAGGCTTCAAGTTTGATATTGTTTTGATTGTCATTTTACGTGTATAAACCTTTGTAAATCGTGATGTTCATTAAAATGAAAGTGAAGCTGATTTGAGTGTCAATATGTTGGTTGAACGAATCTATGAAATACACCCCAAAAAGTGTTAAACGATCCATGAATCTTCCTAAGGTTTCAATTGGAAAATATTGATGAAAATAAGTAAGAAAATGATTAAGTTTCCAGTAAAAATTATAAATGTAGTTTAGGCTAAAGTTTAGTGAAGAAATCTGGAAAATTTAATTAATTTTAAAGGGGTAAGGCCACCAGTATTCAAACCTGTGACCTCACCCGTGTGACAACTTAAATTCGCAATAAAAGGAAAGGGGTTTGGGGGATTTAAATGGGGTCTACTGGTTGAGAAAGGAGAGAGCAACAATTTAAACTAATGAATTAGGAGGCGTGAGAATAGAACCCACTACCTCCATGCAGCGAATGTAGGGAAATAAAATTGCGTGGGAATCGAACCAACGACCTCAAGGCCGGAAGGGAGAATTAGCGAATAAAATAGGAAAATAAAGTGAGGTTGTGGGGGATCGATCCCACAACCTCACTGCCTACGCATAGCTAAGGTAAATTTTAAATAAAAATAAATTAAGGCTGTGGGGGTTCGAACCCACAACCTCCTAATTCCCAAATAAAGAGTAAAATAAAAAGAGGTTGTGGGGGTTTGATCCCACAATCTCTCTTGGTCTAGGCGAATTGGACAACAAAATTTTAAATAAAAAATAAAAGGGGTTGTGGGGGTTCGATCCCACAACCCTTCGGCCAAATAAGAGGAGAATCCAAGGAGAAAAATAAAGATAGATTGTTGATGTTGGGCTTGATCTAGGGTCCCAATGTCATGAAGACTAAAAATAAAGTCAAGGAAAAATGTAAGTATTGTCCAAGGTATTCGAACTTGGGTTTCCTTGCCTAAATTTCCGTATTGATACATAAAAACATACGTGAATCAAATTTTCAATAATAGTGCCGTCTACTTAGATAGAAATCAAAATATCGGCATACATACAAGATGCATAAGTTTTGTACTAGATAATCTTAGAAAGATATGAGTCACTTAACGAATTATAAATGAAGCCTCACGGCTAGTATGTATAGACCCATAAGTCTAACATACGTTTAAGATAAGTGAACCTAAGATGTATGTAATTAAATGAAGTAACCTTAGAAAGGTTAAGTACGAGTGTGAAACACACTAAATGACAAGTGCATTGGCATATGATGAAATGAACATTCACGTAAAAATGGGGTGAGTAATTATGAAAAGCAATTGTGCTAATATTAATGAATGCGGTGACAAAATGATATGAGGCTAATGTAAAATATGAGAACAATCTCAAATGAGCCTAAGTAAATGTTACCAAAAAGTACTCATATATAAGAGTGTAAGTTAATGAAGAGACCAGTCTCTATGAACACTCTAATGATAGTATTGAGATTAACACACTTAATACTAATGATGAGATGATAAATCATATATTGAGCTATGATGTCCTCATACTAGAAGTTAGCTTCCATGACGTATGAGTTGAATGTAATGGAACTTTATACTGAGCACCGATAGACTAGTTATGAGCGGTGATGCCTTCTTTCAGGAAGAGCGGAGGTTCACGTAACTCTTATGAAATGAGACTGTCCGGCATGCCGGGTATGTGTCTCCTTATATCTCGTAGTCTTAGAACTTATACTACCAATATAGGGATCTGGCGGGGTTAAATTCCCATGTATGCTAGCATGTTTTGGGTCACTTTGGCCGGTGATTCCACCTCTTTTCATTGTGGGAGATACACTGGATTTCATGATGCTCACATGATCTAAGTCGGTTAAAGTTAAAGTTCCCAATGAATGAATGAGGCTAGTCTCAAATAATGCACACGATGAAATGAACGATACCAAAGGTGTTAAGATAGGATAATCAAGAGGTGAGCTAGAATCAAGTAATGACACTAGGTTATTCTTGATCATTCCACAGAAAACTCGATGAAAGTCTTAAACTACATCCTAATTCCTAGGGATAACTGCGTTGACATTAGCCTATGAACGAAATGAAATGAAATACGTATGAATGAATGAAGCAGACTCTTTGTTTTTTAATGAACATTCCCTAGTTGAGGTTCCATATGTTGAGCCTCCATTTTGGAAAGTCTTAATGTCAAGTCCATGATTCCAAGGTCTCATGGCATATGATATGTGCTATGTGTAAGATGTTATGCTATATGCTATGTGTAAGATGTTATGTGTTGTGTGCAATACGATAAGTATAATGATGCATGTTACTCTTATGGCCTGACTTTCGTAATCCAATTTTGGAAAGCTCACTGACTTTCCTAATCCCAATTTGGCAAGTCCACTGACTTGACTTTCCATAATCATGTTGTTAGGAAAGAGCTATTCTTACTCATGCATGTCCTTGGTGTGTGCTTGCATATACCCATACTTAGTACAATTGTGTACTAATCCATACAACTCTATATTTTTAGGTGCATGCACAGGTGGACGCTAGAGCTTACAGGTTGACGTTGGAACTATCTGGACGTGGAGCTTTCATTCGGACTTGGTAGGCCCTCATGCTTTCGAGAATGTCTACCGTTATTATCTATCTTAGATGTAGGCTTTAGCTAGTGGAGCATGTTCCACTAGTGTTTCGTTCCACTTCCATTTCATACTTTGTATTGGTGCCGTTTTGGCAAAAATACGTTTAAGTCAATTATGAACTGGTTCTTTCATTTGATTATCACTATGTTAGATGGTTGATTTGTGAACGCCTATAATGTTAATTTAAAATGTTTAGCATGAAGTAAGAAGACAAAAAGTTCAAATTTTCCGCTAAAATTAACCTAGATTAAGTAATAATGACGTATGTATACTTGATTGCGACCTCTGAGAGGTCAACGACGCCGGTCTCATTTGGCGTCTAGATTCTGAGCGTGACATATAAAATGCGTTGGTGTTTGTATAAAGTGATAAAAAAATGTATATATACATATATTTTCATTCCCCTCTATCCCTCTCCCAAATCTCGCTTGCTACTCTCTCAGATCTCGCTCGCCACCCTCGCCTCTATCGCTTATACAAACAGAAATGAAATGTATAAATTGTGTTTCTGTTTGTATAAAGCGAGAGAAAATTGTATATACATATGCAAATACATTCGTCCTATACACTTATAATTATACAATACAAATATTCCCTGCCCAATTTGCTTTTGTCTTTCTCTCTTTCTCATTTTATACATACACAAATTATAAATTGATTTGTATACAACTGTTTTCTTTTGTATATGTATAGCAAATTATACAATTGGTTTCTTTGTATATTTATAGCGAATTATACAATTGTTTTTTTTGTAAATGTATAGCGAAATATACATATTTATATTTGCTATGGAGAATAATTATGCAAACTTTGCTATAATATACAAATATGACTTTTGTGTTTACTATAGGGAAAATGCACAAGTACCCCCTCAACCTATGCCCGAAATTCCCAGAGACACACTTATACTATACTAAGGTCCTATTACCCCCTGAACTTACTTTATAAGTAATTTCTACCCCCTTTCGGCGTACGTGGCACTAGCTTGAAAGGAAAAGTCAACCAGCGTTGGGCCCACAAGATAGTGTCACGTAGGCAGAAAAATGGTAGAAAATTATTAATAAAATAATTTTTTTTTGAGGGGGGGTTTAGGACCTTATTATAGTATAAGTGTGTCTCTGAGATTTCGTACATGGATTGAGGGGGTACTTGTGCATTATCCCTTTACTATATGTGAAAGTTGATCTATTTTAAACACTATTTCTAACTTGACATCTCATGTGGCATCTAATACCAGCGTGCGTGGAAACACCCCTATTAGGAGCATGTGACCCTTGAAAAAGGGTCTAAGTCACATTATGACTTTTATACAGTCATCATCTTCCTAGTTGGATCTAACATCATTGTTAGATAGCATTTGAGAGGTTTTCGTGGCCTTTTATTTTTTTATCTTTCCCCCAAATTTCTTCTCTATTATTTATTGTCGTTTGACTGCTTTTTTAATTACTAAACCCGCCATGAAAGGCAAACACTACCCCCAAACATTTACACTTAGAATAAGCATAAAACAAAGATATATTCCAAATAATTTCAAGAAATCAATGTAATTGACTAAAATCCAAAACCAACAAAGACACAAATAGAAGATCAAATTCAAATTAAACAACAAATAAATTCGGAAGTAAATTAAAAAACCTACCTAGATAGTTCGAGATTGGTCCCTATTTCAATCATCAACCACACAAATGACCCCTGTTTCAGATCCATCCAAACACAAACTTACTGTCTTCCTCTTGTCCTCTTCACCTTCTCCGATCAAAACTCCTTCAATCAAACCCTTTTTGCTACAATCTTTAATAGCAACCAATGCTTCTTCTATAGAATCTGCTTTTACTAACACCACCACTTTACACCGTATCACGCTTTCATTTTCAGGCGCAACCACAAGAATTTGATTAAAAACTTTGACTGCTTGCTCATGTTTGGATCGTTCAATGTTGCGATTAAGCGAAGTGAAGAGATCTTCAATTGCTATAGCAGGTCTGAAGCAATTCCGAAATCAAATGGATTTTAATTTTTTTCATCAAAGTGTGTTACATTATTAATCTAATATAATAAAAAAAATGACGTGGAGTGATTTTATATATGTGTGTGATTTTATAACCACACGTGTCATTTTATAATTATTTTTAAAATTATGTGTCAGGCGTTTGTGATACACACACAATTGAGTGGTAAAACATGTGTTTTATTGTGTTTCGATGGGTTCACGGGTTCAGATGATAAAGGGGCAAGTAAAAGGATTTCACAGAACAAACACATACAAGTACAAGAGTCTACCAGACCATTTTGTCTAATAATATCACATCAAAGTTATGCTATGTAACTAGTAATAACTTTACGCTAAAAAAATTAAGCACCTACTATTGTAAAATCCTGAATCTTAGAACCTAGTAGCATCATTATATGTATAGAGACCCTCAAATTCTCCGATTCTCATTCTTCCAAACATAGAGAGCTCCAAGAAAAGATTTCTCCAATTTCTCAAAATATAAATGCTCATAGTTCAAGATTCTCTTCAATAATCCTAAGGTTTACAATTCAAGATTTTTGCCCGCTCTTTATCTCTAAGAAACTGCAAGAAAGACAAAAACTAGAGTTTCAAGTCTTTTAAAACCAAGTTTTTCTTCAAACTTCTTCAAGAACTTTATTCTATTAAGGATGTAAGGCTATTCATAGTGTTAAACTAGAGCTCGTCCTCATGCTTTACATCTCAATTTAATTGGTAGCAAGTTGTATCTAGGGTTCTGCCCTCAATTTATGAAGTTCTTACTAGAGTAATCTTAATTTCAGGAATGCTGCACTAAGTGACCAACTACCTCATTTAAATTTACTAGTTTCTAAAGTGTATCCCATCTATTTTTTTTAAATAAATTTGTTAGGATGATTAAAATTCTATGAAGATATGGTGTAATTATCAATATTAAAGTGCAACAATCTCAAATAAATGTTATAACAATAATCTTTTCATAGAAAATTAAATTAAAGAAGATAATAGAGAGAAAATATAAAAAATAAATATAGAAGGAAAAAAACAACATACGCATAAATAATATTATTACGAATTGCATTTACATGTAGGTTTCAGTCATATGTATGTGTTTGCAACACTATATTAGATATACGACAAAGTAACACAATCGAAATCTCTGATTCAAAGTAACAATTTTTTTAGTAATTTTTTTTAATTTTTTTTTATTAAACAAAAGCATATTGCATAAATTATTCAAGTATTATCAAACTCATTATATATTGATAAAAATTTTGTTCATTAAATAGCATTTAAAAGAATAATAATACAAAAAATAAAGAAATAAATTGTATAATAATGTCAATTGATACAGAATTACATATGTAAAAAAGGTTATATTGTGAACTTGCGTAAAAAGTCATTTAGAATGTCGAGGTTCGAGGGCGTATCGTGAACTTTGGACAACAATTACGAATCTTTGTTTCTGTGAAGTACTTATAGCCGGCTGGAGGCCGCCATAAAGGGTCCGTCACGATTTAATTAGAAGAAGTCTCAAACCAACCCATTAATATATACGAATTTCTGTTTTTGTTTTAGTGTTTTGTCACACCATTGAAGCAGGCAAATGATACACCATTGAAACAAGTACTCATCATTCTTTATGTTGGCTCTACGTACAACAATTTTTATTTTTGTTTAAAATAATGGTCGAACTCATACACAAATTTCTAAATTTGTTGAGTTTTTCCTTCAGGTACTTTAACTACGTCATTTTCCTATTGAATCATTAAACCACCTATAACTTGTTCTTTTTAAACACTGTTGACTAATTTTGATCGACTTTTCTATTGTAAATGTCTTCAATTGTGTTCATATTGTAATGATTTTGATTGAATGAAAGTCTCATTTTTTTCTAATGTGTTCAAATGACTTGAAGTAAAACACAATTATTTTCAAACATTTTCACTATCAATTGGACAAATAAGTTATGGAACAACGTTTGTGTCCTCTATCAATACCCCTCAAAAGATCTGGTTCCACATCAGACAACATTGTTTAAAAGGAACAAACTATGGGTGATTCAAAGATTTAATAGGAAAATAATATAGTTGAAGTACCTAAGGGAAAAAACCAACAAATTTAGAAATCTATTTATGTATTTGACCCAAAATAATCAATGAATTTCCATAGAGTTTTTGGCTAAAATCATCCCTCAACTATGACCTAAATCTAAAGTACACCTTGTATTATAAAAGTGAACAAAAAACATCCTTGCACTATTCAAAAAGTTGCAAGATTCATCCTTCTGTCTATTTTTTTTAAGAAGCTCAAGCCATCAATAAAAAAATGTGTCAAATCGAATGAATATGTGTCCACACGATTAAGCTAGTCAAGTTGGGTGATTTTTTTTTTTAGAAATTGAGGATTAAAATATTCAAACAAAATATATTCAAATTCTAAATATTCTTTGTACAAAAATTGTCCAAATGCAACTCCATTTTCAAAAATTTCAAATAAAGTAATTATCATTTAACTTTCACAACAAAACGCCTACACAATTTCACTAAATCACTAACATTTTATATATTACATAAAATGTGAATTGCATTGTCTATATAGTATATACGTACTATATAATTTTTTTTTTATTAAAGATAATCTTTAAATAATTGCACATAATATTTTAAGATGTTTTTTTTTGCGTTATCTTTCAAACGATTGATCCTACTATATAAATATTTCAAAACTTATGAATTATTGCAAGTTAATTTACTTGATTATGCAAAAAAAAATATATAAATTAACAACACACAAAATTTAAATTATGAGAATAAAATATTTATTTGTTTAGCCATATTCTTATTCTTTTTAGGTAACATTGATCTTCTCGATGTAGCTAAGACATCACCAAATTTAAAAAAAAATTAATTGTTCAATAAGTTTCTTAACAAGAATTAGACCGAAGGATGATTTTTGTTGTTTTTTTGATAGTATAAAGATATTTTTTGCTCACTTAGATAATATAAGGATGTACATTAGATTTGAGTCATAATTGAGAAATGATTTTAGCCAAAAAAACTCAATATCCATATATATATTTCTTTTGAGAAAATGAGCAAATTAAATACTCCCTTCCATAAGTACAACAAAGAAGTTTTTTAATTACACATTCCAAGAGATCTGGAACTTGTGATTCTGGAAGACCAAATATAACAAATAAACAGAGATAATTAAATTAAAAATAAAAATGAAAACTGAAGTAAGAATCTAACATAAAAGTAGAACAGTTCGTTATGTAAATTATGATTTATTGATGCCATTTCTGGTCAAAAAATATATTCTCATAGTTAAAAGGAGGTCCAAATATTTAGAAGGGAGATGAGTGAAGTGTGTCTTAAAATAAAAGAAATAGACATGAAATCACGTTAAGATTTTTAGATAGTGTTTACATCGTTGATGCGTATAAGTTAAACTCAACATAAATTTATAAAGAGCTGCAAAAATAAAATCTCGCCCGAAAAAGTTATATATATGCTCTTTTTGTCTGATTTCTTTTTGCTTACATATTATATTTCTTTACCCAATATTCTCTCTCTCTTTATTCTTTTTTTATATTTGCATGTACATTAAAGCATGTATTAGCTTTTTCCTGTTTTTGCTTGTGGTGGGCCCGGCAATGACAATTTTTCTTTTTCTTTGTTTAATTAAAAGGTGTTTTTTTTTTAATTTATTAATTTTACTACTATAGCATTATTAGTGACCATATACTAGTATTGAGAGTCATAATTTAAACGTAGTAAATCCTCCAAATCTCGAATCCACTCATAAGAGAGTGTTTTAAGAGAAGAATGAGTCGTAGTTGAGTTTTACTGATTAATGGTGGTTGTCAATTTGTTACCAAATTTGAATATAATTTTTTTTACGTTTTTAGTGAATTTCTCATTTTTGTCACATTTAGTTACTGTTCAATGCAATTCTCTAAATCTAGAGTACTGTCCTTTGTGTTGAACATTTTTGTCTAGTGTTGGTTTGGCTCTCTTCTGGATCACGCAATACCAAAGTGTTAAAAGGGACCAACAAGGGTTCATATGCAGTGTATAGTAGTAAGTATTCCTTTATCCTTAATTGAGAGGTTTTGGGTTCGAGTTTTCTTGGGTACAGAGTCACCGTTGTTAGGTGGGCTTTACCCGGCCCCAACGTGGGACTTTTCTTGCATTAATTTAGATTTAGTCGAGCTCCAATGTGAATATTAGGCTGTAGAACTTCTCGATGCTAATCTAAATTAGTCGGGCTTTAATGTGAATACCGCATACGAGACGTGAAATGAAAAAGAAAAAAAGTGTTGAAACGGAACCGCTAGTACAAATTAAAATGATTCTTTAATGCTGCAAAAAGAAATCCCCTGGTACAAGTTTGAATAAGCATCTCTTCTTTTGGTGGTGTCCACTTATTTTTAATATCACTGTAGAAACAGGAACACTTTTTCTTTTCCAACACATGAACATATATGCACATGATCAAGTATACAAAGAATGAGCAAAGAATTGTATTCTATGTGACTTCTTAATCATTCTGGCCATGAACTTGCTTAGAGGTGAACAATTTGATCCATGTCTCCTATCATCTATACAAGAAGATCTTTTGATCATGAAGATTCTCCGAATCCATGATCCTAACGATCGTTATAAGATCGATGCTCGCCAGTTGCTTCATGTTGTTGAGAGCACCATGCATTGCATCTCACCTAAGGTTATATATATGTATATCTATTCTTTCTTAATGTCCAAGTTATCTTCTTTTGTATATGTTCTTTATTCATGTATATTTGACTTGGATTATTCTACCGTATAGCTTTGATTATGAGTTTTTTCCACCTGTGTTTATGTATTCGTTGAGGTTTTTTCCATCATATATACAATCATCAAAAGAAACAAGAAACGTGGGCATAATATGTTGTTCATACTCTTCAAAAATGTCAGTAAGGGCATATCGGATCCTCTAAAATAGTGAAGCTTTGGAGGATCTGACAAATAAGACAGTGAGAGTTTTAGGCATATAATTTTGATGTAGCAGCATGACAGCGTTTGGTGTTTTTTCGTTTCAGTTCTCTGATCCTCAAAGCAATTATATGAATTCATGGAATGTTGAAGTGTTTGGGTTGGAAGAAAAGCTTGGATATACTATTAAAAAGATTTCACATGAGGTAAGTGCTGTCTCTGTGTTTTATATTCATATATGTTTTGTTCCTTTCCTCATTGTTCGTGTTCGTGGAGCTAAATAATATTACTTTGGTTATCGTAGATTCTCTGCAAATGCCACGAGAATGGAGACTTACATGAAGAAACTATGATGTTGGTTGAAACTTTAGGTCCTTTCAGATGGGATGCTAAAGTAGTTTTGACACTTGCAGCTGTTGTTTCAATATATGGCGAGTTTTGGCTCATAACACAGCTAGTCCATTGTAACTCTTTGGCAGCTTTAACTGCAAAACTTAAGCAAATGCCTAAAGAATTGAACATGATAACGATACAATTAAAAGCTTTGAATTTGTTGATCGATACTATGATTGAGGCAGCAAATCTTGTCCTAGACTTTGAAGGCCTGCCTTTGCAACAACAACTTTTAGATGATGACACAATAGTTGTTACAAAGTCGAAGATGTACATAACAGTCTACTGGATTTTAAGAAGCTCGATTTCATGTGCTTATCAAATTGCAGATTTCGGGACCTTGAAAGATAACCAAGTGCATGTTTTCTCCCTTTTCCCTTCATTTAAGTCATTTAGTATGTAATGTCTTTTAGTTTGTTAGTTCATCATGATCTCTTCACCAGTAAATAAGTTGACGCGAAAAATCCTAAATCCAGGCATTCAAATTCAACAACCATTGCAGCATGGACTCTCTTCAGCTTGGTATACAAGCTAAGTGGCTTATGCAATGACCTCAAAGAGAAATTACGTACGTGCCAAATGCAAATAGGTGATAATCTTTCTATGATCCCTTGTTATAGAGAATATCCTGTTCGACAAAATTCACATGAAAAGAAGTTGAAATTCTTTTGTTGTTCTCAGGTAGAAAGTTTCCTGAAAAGATACGCAATCTTTTCAAAATGTCCCATTTTGACAATCAAGAGGTGCTTCGTGTGTTATTCTCGTTGAAGAATGACTTACCACTGAAAGATAGTTCACTAGAAAAGGTACTTTTTGTTTCCGTGTTAAGTTATTTTCTTAATATGTAAGTGGAGAATCAATAGTACTCTTGTGAGTTAACAAATGAATGCTAGCAGTATTATGGCATCCAAGAACTGGAAAACAAGGTGGTCATACTCTTGATCTCAAAGCCAGAACTCTTTACCTCAGAGAAAATATTTTATCTAGTACAACGAATGCATGATCATCCGTTACATAAAGAGATTGAAGGAAGCTATGCAATATTATGGGTTCCAATTCCGTATTCACAAGCCTGGAGTTTGACTGATGAGATGAACTTCCAGTTTCTGTCAAATTCATTGCCTTGGTTCTCAATCCGACAACCATGGTCACTACATTCATCTGTGGTTAACTTCATTAGACAAGAATGGAGCTACAAAGATGAGCCCGTAATGGTAGTATTAAGCACGGATGGTGTTGTGACAAACTTAAATGCTGTTGACATTATATGGCTATGGGGGGCCAAAGCATTTCCTTTTTCAACCTCAAAAGAAAAAGAGTTGTGGGAACAGGAAAACAGGATCTTGGAGCTTTTAATTGATGGGATTGACCCTTTATTGACCAATTTGGTAAGCTTTTTATATGTTTTTTTTTGCCTTTTAACCAATAGTCTAATGCTCTTTACTGGTGCTTTTAGTTGTTACTAACAGAAGATTTATATTCTTTTTGATGTTAGGTAGAGGAGGGTAAACATTTTTGTATCTACGGAAGTGATAACATTAGTTGGATTAAAGAACTCAACGATACATTTAAGAAAATTAAAAATGCTGGAATTCAGCTTGAAGCTGTTTATGTTGGCTACAGAAATCCATCTAAAGATGCAGAGAACATTTTAGACATCAGCATTGAAGATAATTTGAGTGTTTCCCTATCTACGACGAAGATGAAGTTGTTCTGGCTTAGGCTGGAGAGCATAAAGAATTCAGTTGCTAGAGTAGAACAAGCAGCTCACTATAGCAGCAGTTTACAGAAAGTGTTGAGATTGCTGGATGCTTGTGAAACATCGAATGATTGGATGATTATCGGAAAGGGATTATCAACTGATGAAATGATCCTCAAGGGGAGAGAAGTCCAAGAATGCTTAAATCTTGTTCTGGGAATGACTGAACATGTCGTGAAGTTAGGATTATTTAGTGCTATTAGAGGTGCAATGGGATCTCCTCTGCCTGTTAAGCCCTGCTATCACAACGAGATCCTTCCAGCTGAAGAAGGATTATTGAGTGAAGAAACTGTAGTTTGCTCGCGTTGTAATCGTCCTGTGGAGAAGTTTATTGTCTACCAATGTAATGTAACAGAGACAGCAGAGGAAAAACAGGAGGCAAAGATTGATTAGCTTTTGAAATAATGTATTCTTAGTGAGGTCTTATTACATAGAACTTTAACAAACTCATTGTGAGTAAGCATTCTTGATGAGTGATCTGCAGTTCTGCATTAACACATTTACTCTTAAATTTAAAATACAAATGTAATGCAGTACTATGCATTTTTTTTTTGTATGATGAAATTATCTCAATGAGATGTTGAAACATCCATGTTAAAGAGTCAAAGAGTGTTGGTTAGTTTGAACTAGTAAGCTTATAAGTATTGTCTGCTCAATTTCAGGTTAGAACTTGAAAGTTGAATGAAACTAAGTTCCATTTGGTAGACTACTTGTCTATAGCTTGTACATCCTTAAGTTAAAGGACTAGTATATAAAAGAGCACTAGTATCTCTAATTAGATTAATTGAATGTTAAGAGTGGAAAGGATCGATTAAAGGATAGTCTGGTGCACTAAGCTTCTGTTATGTGTGGGGTCCGAGGAAGGTCGGACAACAAGGGTCTATTGCACATATTTTTACCTTGCATCGAATTCGTGATTAATTTTATCAATTGCATTAAAACTCTCCGTCTTTATGGTTAGTTAAGACGGAACTAAAATGCCTTAATTAAAAGTGTAAGTGTCATATAACTACTAAGACTAATTACAAGAGTGATCAATTTTTTAATCTAAATATGATGAAATGGTGTTTGCATATCATGCAATCAAAATATGAGCTTTAGTTTTATGTAACGGAAGAGACTAGAACTTAAATTAACTACACAACTTTCTATTGTACATCATGCAAAATATTATTTAGGTATTTTCTTTTTCTTTATACCAAATAAGAGCCTCATATGTATATATGGTTCTAAAAGGAAAATTTCACTTTATGTCAGAACATCCAGTGGATCATTTTATTTCTTTTCTCATCTGCTGCACAAATTAACAACAACATCATGATTTTGTGGCAATTATTTAGCGGAGATAATATAATGGTTGCTATATTATATTTAGAAGGATAGATTGTACGCAAACTTCATTTCTATATCGCGAATGATGATAAATTATTTTTGAAATACCATTAGCACACTAATTACGAAAGTTAAAGATGAAAACCAACATTAAAATCCTCAAAAAGCAAAAAAAGGAAAAAGTAACCAAAAAAAGTGAAGCAAATAGTATGAGAAGTCATTGTCAATGTAAAGATTTTAGCTCAGCTTGTACTAAACATTTTGTCCTTTTTTATATTCAGTTACCTTTTCTTTTGCCAAGCACAATTTCCTTGCTTTTTTCAATTGTTTAATTATACTTTGCAATATTCCCAAGCTTCAAATTGGTCCACAAAATCATCCCTTTGAAGTAACCACCAAAAGTAGAAAAAAAATAAATCTTAAATCTTAGCTAGATTTTCTTGATGCCTCTAGGCACTTTACGATTTGACATGTTAATTTTTTTCAACTTGACAAAAATATATTATGATTTATGAGCAAGGAATTTTGAACTTTATAGATCATATGTTATAAGTTATAATATAATTTAACTTTTTGAAACTATTTTATCCCAGTTATACTAGCTAATGTTCCATATCTTATTAGTGATTGTTTTTAATTAATCAACAAAAGTGAATAGTCTTTCAGAATGAAACAAAGGCTAGAAATTTATCGCACTCTCTTTTTTTCCAAGATGTACTTTTATGGATTTTGAATTATATAAGAAAAAATTCTTTCATTTACATGAGAAAATGAGTCTAATTAACTTATACGTGTACATACTAATAACCTATGAAGTTTTTACGCCATTTGCTCACCTAAAATATATCTATAATGTAACTTAGCCCTATCAATGTATATAGTTTTTAAATTCTTAGTTAATTCCAAAATTCATCTTATTTGGCTGATGTTACCCTAGATACTTACCCTCCATGCATGTCCTTCATAATATAAATTTATCGAAGCAAAGAAATTTATAGGTAAACCTTCTTAAAACATGAAATTTAATAAAGATATATATAGTATCTATTATAACACATAAAAATGATTGGATAGTGTAATATTTTTTTTAAGGACCTGGCAGAGTAGCAAAGCTAGGGTTCGAGCGAATTTAATAATTTTTCGTAAATTTTATATTTATACTAGATAATTATAAATAAATACTAGTTTTGGAAACGTGTCTTGCACGTTTGACCTTTGTTACTGTTAGAAATTTATGTAGCCCAAGATGTAAAATTGCTCAACATTGTCTGATGTACTCCTTGTTGGGGTTTAGCAAGTGTGAATGAGAAAAGAAAAGAGAGAATATGAAAAGTGAGGGAACTATTTTGGAGAGAAAATGAAAAGTCATTTGCAAAGTGCAAATGAAAAGTCATTTCTCCCATATCGGCAAAAGAAAGGGAAATTGTTGTCCTTATATAAATAAACACTTCCATTACTTCTTAAAGAGCTAAGAAGAAGATGTCCCCTTGCGCCGTCGTCGTCGTTTACTTGGCTTAGGCAAATGATGTGATTGATAAATTTTTTGGACAAAATTTATTTAATCAGTTTTTGTTAAATCAAATAAATCCTGTTAATATTATCTCTTATAAATTTGCGGGTAACCGTAACATTTTGAAAAGTCGTTACTTTCCAAAAAGCCGTTATTTTCCTAACAGACACATTTTTCCAAAAAGTTGTTATTTTTTCCAAAAAACACAACTCTCTGGATAAAACGGGTCTGAACAGATTTCTCTGAACAGACACGTTTCTTGCTGAAAATGGCTATAAAAGGAAATCAATTTTCGATTTTTTAAACACTGAAATTTTCCTTCTCTACTTATATTTTTCTCTCAAATAAATCAAAGTATCGATCGACTGAGTCTGTGTGACTTGTTGCTGTTCTGAAGTTAAAGAAATTTGAGGTACCACTATTTCTTTAACAGGTTTAATCCGTTTTATCTTGGAGAAATTAATCCATAACCTTGGGTACAGTGAGAGTATTAAATTTCTTAAGGACACACAGTAGTTTCTGTGGACTCGGATTACTTCTTGTATTTTATGTATTTTCTGCTTCATCTTCTTTCTGTTTTTGTTTATTGATTAACCTTATAAATACAGGTTAATATAACAATCTTAAGAAATTTAAAAAGTTTCTGTATTTCAGGTTTCTGGAGATTAAAACCTTTATGATTTTCTACTCTGCTTGAATTTTTAAAATTCATTCGGTTAACGATTAAAAGAACATAAAAACTTTATCATTAAATCAGAAACAGTTTGTGTAAAGATTTGTTCTTTACTGTTAATATTTCAAATACTTAACTTATCTGCCATTTGTGACAGAAAAAAATGACTAATTCAAGTTAAACAAATGCTGGAACAGTAAGTGCTGCAACAACATCGGTTGCACATAATCGTTCAAATGCCGCCTTAGCGCCGGCTGAGAAACCTGCAAAGTTTTCTGGAGCCGACTTTAAGAGATGGCAGCAAAAGATGTTATTCTATCTCACTGCATTGAGTCTGCAGAAGTTCATTAATGAGATTGATCCTGTTATGTCAGATGAAACTCCGCCTGATGAACGATTCTTGGTAACAGAAACATGGACACACTCAGATTTTTTGTGCAAAAATTATATTCTGAGTGGCCTGCAAGATGATTTGTACAATGTGTACAACAATGTCAAAACCTAAAAAGAACTCTAGGATGATTTAGAAAAGAAGTACAAAACAGAAGATGCCGGAATGAAGAAATTCATTGTTGCAAAATTTCTGGACTATAGGATGATAGACAGTAAGACTGTCGTCACCCAAGTTCAAGAATTGTAGGTCATAATCCATGATCTTCTTGCTGAAGGTATAAATTTATTTAATGCCTATGTTAGAAATATTAAGTTTTCTCTTAATACTCACATAACCTTTAATGTAGGATTGATTGTGAATGATGCTTTTCAAGTGGCTGCAATTATTGAAAAGTTACCTCCATTGTAGAAGGACTTTAAAAGCTACTTCAAACACAAACGCAAGGAGATGACTGTTGAAGATCTCATAGTAAGCTTGAGAATCGAAGAGGATAACAAGGCTGTAGAAAAGAGGTCACGTGGTAATTCAACAATATCTGGAGTAAATTTTGTTAAAGAAGATCCCACAAAATCAAAGAAAAGAAAGAAAGCATCTGGTCCAAAAAGCAATCCTCCTAAGAAGAAATTCAATGGAAACTGCTTTAATTGTGGTAAACATGGTCATAGGGCTAATGAATGCCGGGGTCCTAAGAAGGACAAGAAAAAGAAGGATCAAGCAAACTTGGCTGAATCCAAAGGAGAAATGGACGATCTCTGTGCAATGCTTTCAGAATGTAACTTGGTTGGAAATCCAAAAGAATGGTGGATAGATTTTGGTGCCTCGTGCCATGTTTGTGCAAACAAAGAATTATTTTCATAATATACTCCAGCACTTACAGATGAAAAATTGTTTATGGCAAACTCCGCTGTTGCAAAGGTGGAAGGAACTGGCAAAGTCCTATTAAAGATGACATCAGACAAGGTGGTGACTTTGAATAGGGTCTCATATGTTCCATAATTGAGAAAAAATTTAGAATCAATTCCAGTTCTGACCAAGAATGGATTTAAATGTGTATTTGTTTATGATAAAGTAGTAGTAAACAAAAATGATATGTATGTAGGAAAATACTACCTTAGTGATGGCCTTTTCAAACTCAATGTAATTGCAGTTGATATGAATAAAGATTTTGCTTCTTCTTACTTGCTTGAGTCTAAATGTTTATGGAATGAACGTTTGGGACACGTTAATAACAAAACCTTGCGAAAACTGATTAACTTAAATATTTTGCCAAAATTTGAGTGCAATAAATCAAAATGTCAAATTTGTGTTGACTCTAAGTATGCTAAGCATTCTTATAAATCTGTTGAAAGGAATTCAAATCCTTTAGAATTGATTCACACTGATATTTGTGACATGAAGTCAACACCATCACGTGGTGGGAAAAAAGTATTTCATAACTTTTATTGACGATTGCACTAGATATTGTTATGTATATTTGCTAAATAGTAAGGATGAAACAATAGATGCATTTATGCAATATAAAACTGAAGTTGAAAATCAGTTAGATAAAAAGATCAAAATGATCAGAAGTGATAGAGGTGGAGAATATGAATCTCCATTTGCAGAAATATGTTTAGAAAATGGAATAATCCATCAAACTACTGCTCCCTACACTCCTCAGTCTAATGGAATTGCATAAAGAAAAAAGTGAACTTTATGAATGCATTACTTATAAGTTCAGGTTTACCACAGAACTTGTGGGGGGATGCTATCCTTACAGAAAATCAGATACTTAACAGAGTGCCTCACTCAAAGACAAATGTAATTCCATACGAGAAATGGAAAGGTATAAAACCCAATTTGAAATATTTCAAAATGTGGGGGTGTCTAGCCAAAGTCCAAGTTCCTATACCTAAGAGGGTAAAAATAGGACCTAAGACTGTGGATTGTGTATTCATTGGGTATGCCACAAACAGTAAGGCATGTTGATTTTTGGTTCATAAGTTCGAACATCCGGATATTCATGATATTACGGTAATGGAATCAGATAGTGCTGAATTTTTTGAACATATCTATCCGTATAAAACTAGACTTGAGTCATCTAGTGGGTGATCTAAACAACCCAGAGAAGAACCAAAAGAGAATGAACAAAATGAAGAAAGTCCAAGACGCAGTAAACGTCAAAAGACATCTACTTCATTTGGATCAGATTTTGTAACATTTCTTCTTGAAAGTGAGCCTCAAACATTCAAGGAAGCAATCTTGTCTAGCGACTCAACCTTTTGGAAGGAGGCTGTTAATAGTGAAATTGAATCAATCTTAAGCAATCATACTTGGGAGTTGGTTGATCTTCCTCCAGGGAACAAACCCTTGGGTTCAAAATGGATCTTTAAAAGGAAGATGAAAGATGATGGAACTATTGACAAATATAAAGCAAGACTTGTTGTCAAAGGTTTTAGACAAAAAGAAGGTCTTGATTATTTTGATACATACTCGCCAGTGACTAGGATTACATCAATTCGGATGTTAATTGCACTAGCTGCAGTATACGGTCTTGAAATTTATCAAATGGATGTGAAAATAGCCTTCTTAAATGGAGAGCTTGAAGAGGAAATTTACATAGAACAGCCTGAGAGTTTTGTAGTTCCTGGTAAAGAAAAGAAAGTGTGCAAACTTATTAAGTCACTTTATGGACTAAAACAAGCACCAAACAATGGCATGAAAAGTTTGATCAAACCATGTTGTCAAATGGATTTAAGATCAATGAATGTGATAAATGTGTTTACATTAAAGATACTGCAAATCAGGATGTTATTTTATGCCTATATGTAGATGTCATGCTTATAATGATCAAAGACATTGCTAATACAAAAACTACAAAGCGTATATGAAATAGGAGTTGCTGATGTGATATTAGGAATTAAAATTCTTAAAACTCCTAACGGTCTAGCATTGTCTCAAACTCATTATATTCAAAAGATACTTGAAAAATTCAATTTTTTGAATTTTAAAAGGGCAAAGACTCCAGTTGATGTAAACCTTCATCTTGCAAAGAATAAAGGTGAAAGTCAGTCACAATTGTACTATGCTAGCGTATTGGAAAGCTTAATGTATGTCATGAATTGTACATGACCAGACATAGCTTGCGCTATCAGTAAACTGAGTCGATACACAAGTAATCCTAATCAAAGTCATTGGTTGGCAATGAAGAAAGTTTTGGGATACTTAGATGACACTCAAAACTATGCTTTACATTACAACAAATATTCAGCCGTTCTTGAAGGATATAGTGATGCAAATTGGATTACTGGGTCAACTGAAACAAAATCCACAAGTGGATACGTTTTTACTATTGGTGGAGGAGCAATATCTTGGAAATCATCCAAACAAACATGTATAGCTCGCTCTACAATGGAGTCTGAATTCATTGATTTAGACAAGACAGGTGAAGAAGCTGAATGGCTTCGGAATTTCTTAGAAGATATTCTATTTTGACCCAAACCAATGGCCCCTATATGCATACACTGTGATAGTCAAGCTGCAATAGGAAGCGCTGGAAGCATTATGTATAATGGCAAATTTCGTCACATAAGACGAAGACATAACTCTGTGAGACAACTACTCTCTAGTGGAATTATCACAATTGACTATGTGAAGTCAAAAGATAATGTGTCGGATCCACTTACAAAAGGTCTAATAGAGAGGGAGTTGAGAAATCATCGACGGGAATGAGACTATGGCCGAGAACAATTCATCGTGGCGGTAACTCTACCTAGAAGACTGGAGATCCCAAGATCTAGGTTAAGGAGATAAAACAAAGTCATTGATGACGGTTCAACATTGTCAAGAAAAAAAATTATTATTATTTTATGGTCGATTCTCATGATGAAACAATGTTTAGTAACCAGGATAAAGACATAAGGACTTTTTAATGGTTTCTAAGTTTGATACAGGGAATATCAAATGGTGTATCTATGGGATAACACATTTAGAAATCACCTATATAAGTGTGAAGTGTAAGCCGCTCCAAGGAGAATCCGGTAAGGCCAGTTCTTTAAGCACTTCCTATCCAAGATGTGTTCATGGCCGAAACGAACAAAACAATGAGAACTAAGAACAGTTCAAGGGTTGATTGTGTGACATATGTTGTCTAGGTATACACCAAAGCTCCACGATTCAAAGATATCAAATCTATCGATTGACCGAGTATATCCGATATATGTTAACTACGGAAAGTTTAAAGGAAAACCTACTTATCCAGATGCGATTAACCTTTACCTACAAGACACACAAGTTTTTTCATGCGTATGTTTTAACAATAGCCTTCCCCATTCATGTGGGTGATTGTTGGGGTTTAGCAAGTGTGAATGGGAAAAGAAAAGAGAGAATATGAAAAGTGAGGGAACTATTTTGGAGGGAAAATGAAAAGTCATTTGCAAAGTGCAAATGAAAATTCATTTCTCCCATATCGGCAAAAGAAAAGGAAATTGTTGTCATTATATAAGGAAACACTTCCATTATTTCTTAAAGAGCTAAAAAGAAAATGCCCCCTCGCGCCGTCGTCGTCGTCGCTCGCTCGGCTTCGGATTTGGCAAATGATGTGATTGATTGATAAATTTTTTGGAAAAAAATTATTTAATCAGTTTTTGTTAAATCAAATAAATCCTGTTAATATTATCTCTTATAAATTTGCGGGTTATGGTAACATTCCGAAATGTTGTTACTCTTTCCAAAAAGTCGTTACTTTCCGAAAAGCCGTTATTTTTCTAACAGACACATTTTTTTGAAAAGTTATTATTTTTTCCATAAGACACAACTTTCTGGATAAAATGGGTCTGAATAGATATCTCTGAACAGACACGTTTCTTGCTGAAAATGACTATAAAAGGAAGTCAATTTTTGATTTTCCAAACACTGAAATGTTCCTTCTCTGCATATATTTTTCTCTCAAATAAATCAAAGTGTCGATCGACTGAGTCTGTGTGACTTGTTGCTGTTCTGAAGTTCGCTGAAGTTAAAGAAATTTGAGGTACCGCTATTTCTTTAACAGGTTTAATCCGTTTTATCTTGGGAGAAATTAATTCATAACCTTGGGTACAATTTGGGGATGAAATTTCTTAAGGACACACAATAGTTTCTGTGGACTCGAATTACTTCTTGTATTTTATGTATTTTCTGCTTCATCTTATTTCTGTTTCCGTTTATTGGTTAATCTTATAAATACAGGTTAATATAACAATCCTATATGTATTTTTGTATGTATAAATTAAACTCTTTTTAGTGTTTACTTTTTGCCTAAAACTTAAATATCAACAATTTTTTTGGGGGAATGATGAGCAACTTGTAAGGCTAGAACTAAGCTGTAAGACTGAAGTTTTTTGGGAAGAAATACTCCAACAATACATTAAAATAAAAAAATGAATGAAGGGCACAACCCAATAAGAAAAATACTGACCAATAAAAAAATATTACAAGAACTATTAGATTTATGTTTTTTTCCAAAAACCATGAAAACAAAAATAAACTGAGGCACAAATCAATAAGAAAAATAGTGACCAATAAAAAAATACTCCTTACATAAGTACTATTAGATGATGAAATACAAAGTGTGATGGATTAATATTTTTTATTCAATTTATAAAGGGAGAAATTAAGTACATGAAAGGTTTGTGCATGAATGTTTTTAATGGTAGAAGCTAAAAATTTTAACAATCAAATTCATTAAGAAATGAAAAATGATAAGTTATAACATCTAATAAGATATTTGGTCTTATTTAATTGTCATTATTGGTTTAATTTTAAAAATTAGTAAAAGATCTTTTAATTTTAAAAAATTGATGAAAAACATTTTCGTAATCTAATTTGAACTTAAAATCTTCCCACTTATAATAATATATGATTTATGTAAATTAACTCTAAACCCCTAATAAACTGATTGACAATTTAGTAGTAAAGAAGAGGTCATAGAAATGCTTCTCATACTAGAGTCATGTGTTCAAAACTTAAACTCAAGCACCCAAACATGCATCACGTGAAAATGAGAAACCCCAAATCTTAATTATAACGATAAGAAGAATTAGTGCTTTGTCTAATTTACTTTTTACTGTGAAAGGACAAAGATGTTTGCTTCATAGGAGCCTTTCACAGGACCAATTCCAAACCTCTTTCATAGCTTTAGACCAAATTAGAAGCAAAGAACTTGATTCACCACCACCTTTATACCATTCTAATTACCTATTTAAACCCCTTCTCAATATTTTTACAACTCACAAAAATATTTAACTCCACTCTTTCTAAAAACCCTTTAGTTTTTTTTTCCATCCCTTGAAATGACAAGTATTAACCCATTGAATGAAAAAGTATCCATGAACAACCCAATGACTACAAACCCAATGAATAATATGTCAAGTGGATCTGCTGCCAATATGATGCACCCAATAAGTAATCCAACTACAGGCCATCACATCAACCCTTTGAATGCTCAAATAAATCCTCATTCTGTGGTCAAACCAGTGAGTCATCATGACATGGTATGACATTTGAATTGTGTGATCATTTAATTTTAAATACTTTTCACGTTATTTCAATTACTTAATTATATTATGTCTCCACAGATACCAGCTAGTGTTGTACCTGCTGCTCATCATACAGCTCCGATCAATCCACGAACATCAAATCTAGCAGCTAGGCTTCCACACAGGAGAGGTGATCATCATATGTTTTTGACATCTGATGATAATGCAATGATGAAGCACATTGAAGAAACTCATATCCCAGATGGCCGTGACTTTGATGTCAAGCCTCTTGTTCATATTATTGAGGATATTGTGCATCGCGCTACTCCCATTGCTGGACATGTTCATGTACGTATCATCATCCACCTCATCAATTAATTCCTATATACTAACAGTATTGAAGATATTAAACTATTACTTACTTTATAATTATATCAGAATAACATTATTTTCATCATTCTTTTTTTTTTTTTAATAAAAAAATGGGAACTTTAGGAAGCTAAAGTTCAAGCACATTTGGAAGCATTGGAAGAGAAGGCTCCCCACAGTGGACTTACTGACATACTCAACTATTTGGCATATCCTATTCATAGAATTAGTATGGAGGTAAGTGATATAAATATTTTTAATTAACATTATAAATACAAATTAATCGAGTCATTATTTGATGGTTCATATATATGTAAATATGACAGTTGATAAGCAAATGTGCTAACAAAGAAGATGCACACTCCACAACAATGTCACTGCTTCATTCACTCACAACCTATGCCTGGGACACAAAAGTTGTGATAACATTCGCGGCTTTTGCCCAGCAATATGGTCAATTTGGTCTGCTTGCTCATCAGTATACTACAAATCCTCTGGCTAAGTCTGTTGCAATCATCATGGAACTTCCAGAAATTATGAGTCGTCAAGATGTTCTCAAGCATAAATTTGACGCGATCCATGATCTGATCGACAAAATGTTGGATGTAACAAAGTGTATTATCGAGTTTAGAGACGTTCAAACGTCTCACAGTCAACATGTTATCACACAAGAATTGGAAATGTTGATCAATACGGCCCATATTTCCACTGCTGCTTACTGGACTATGAGGGCTGCTGTCATGTGTGCTGCTATGATATTGAATCTCATTGCCATTGGCCACGAGTACGTTTTCTTCACTCTTTCAACACTCAATCGTGAGATTATCAACTATGAAATTTGATGAATATGGTATGTGTAATGTTTATTAGGCAAATTTCTTCAACATCTGAGTCTTGGGAGTTATCTAGTTTGACTCACAAGCTAGCAAACATATTGGATCATCTCAAAAAGGTTCTTAACCTTTGTCACCAAAAGATTGGTAAGTTATAATGTTTAATATGAGTATAAGTTATGTAAAACAAATTTAAAATTGCGATATTTAAATAAAGTGTTAAAATACAGAGGAGAAGAGGCAACATGATGCATTTGAAGCGCTTCTGCGACTCCTCAGGACACCTCACATTGATAACATGAAGATACTCTCAATCTTGATTCACTCCAGGGATGATCAACTCCCACTTTTTGATGGAACTCATAAGAGAAGGGTAATAACTAATTTATTACAGCTCAATACTGAAAATTTACTTGTACGTCAGTGTATAGAAGTTGAACTTGTATATATATATACTTTTCTTATAACAGGTGAGTCTTGATGTTCTAAGGAGGAAGCATGTTCTACTATTGATCTCTGATCTAGACATTGCACCCGAAGAACTCTTTATCCTCCACCACATGTACGCTGAATCCAAGATGCAACCAAACAGGCCAGAGAGCAACTATGAGGTTGTATGGATCCCTGTGGTTGACAAGAGGCTAACACCGTGGACTGAAGCAAAACAAATGAAATTTGAAGAAGGACAAGCGTCAATGCCATGGTACTCAGTGGCACATCCATCGATGATCGATCCAGCAGTGATAAGATGCATTAAGGAGGTGTGGGGATTCAAGAAAAAGCCTCAGCTTGTTGTTCTTGATCCACAAGGCAAAGAATCAAACAACAATGCTTACCATATGTTATGGATTTGGGGAAGTTTGGCTTTTCCTTTTACTAAAGCTAGGGAAACAGCTCTGTGGAAGGAACAATCTTGGAATATTGAACTCTTAGCTGATTCCATTGATCAAAACATTTTCACTTGGGTATGTAACACATCTACTTATAATAATTTATAATACGATATGTGTCTTAATTATAAATTATGATATATTTCCAGATAAGTGAAGGCAAATGCATATGCTTGTACGGAGGAGAAGATATTGAATGGATCAGATCATTCACCTCATCAACGCGAGCTGTTGCAAATGCAGCTCGCGTTCCACTAGAGATGCTCTACGTGGGGAAAAAGAACCCAAAAGAAAGAGTCCGGAAGAACAGCTCAATAATCCAAATGGAAAACTTGAGCCATGTGGTGCAAGACCAAACTCTAATTTGGTTCTTTTGGGAAAGGCTAGAAAGCATGTGGCACTCTAGGACTCAACAAGACATCCCCGGTGAAAGTGACCCGATCCTTCAGGAGATTGTGACGATTTTGAGCTATGATGGAAGTGATCTTGGATGGGCTGTATTCAGCCGCGGATTGGCTGAGATGACTAGAGGTAAAGGTGATCTGATAGTGCAAGTTATGAAGGGATTTGATCGTTGGAGAAATGAAGTGAGTGATATAACTACATTTGTTCCTGCATTGGACCGTCAACTTCGTGATCTTCATAGTCCACATCATTGTACTCGACTAATTCTACCGAGTACCTCTGGTCATATTCCTGAGAGAGTGGTTTGTGCTGAATGTGGCCGTCCAATGGACAAGTTTATCATGTATCGCTGCTGCATTGAGTGAGGATTTATGGTGGATGAATGGAGCTCCTAGAGGACTATAAATTTGAATAAAAGGACCATTTACTAGTCCTCTTGTGAGTATTATTATTGTTCTTACTTTTGCCTTTTTTGATATTCATGTACTTGTTTTGATATTTCAGTGTGTGATGTAATGCTATAGGCTATACAGCCTTATGCAATATTTAGTGAAAATCAATAAAAGTATTTCATCATTGATGGAGTAAGAATCTAACATAAAAGCTAAGTAGAAAAGTTCATTATCAAAATTATAATTTTTTATATCATATCATTTATAAAACACATATGATACAAGTTTTACTGATGGATAGCAAATAGGGGTGTTTATGGTTTGGATAAAAATCGATTCAAATCGAAAAATTGAACCAAACCAATTTAATTTGGATTTTGATTTGGTTTCGTTTCAGATTATTAAGAACCGATAGTATTTGGTTTGGTTATAATTTTGTTCGAAAAAAAACAGAAGAAATAAATGAACTGAACAATAAGTTATATACATAAATTTCATTATTATACATACATAATATTTATATTCATAAACTATTTTAAAGATTTTATATATGTTTATCAAAATTTATTTAAAATTTACCCATGAAAAATAAAATGTCCATCGTGAGAACATTTTTCTTATTGGTTTCATGTATATGAGTGTCTATCGAAATTCTTTGTGGGACTGAAAATGTCAGTCACTTCCTTCTAATGCTAAAGTAGTGAAATTTGAAGTTTTATTAAGTAAATTCAATGATAGAAAGTTCTGTAATGACATTCATTCTAACTATTTTTTCGTTTGAATGGATTGTTGTCATTTTTTTCATGTTTTGAATGAATTATTTCTTTTATTTTTACTTATGGTTAATAACCGAATAACCGAATCAAAATTCAAAACAATCAAAAAGATAAATTTACATCATATTTTGTTTGATTTGCTTTTAATAATTCTAAAATCGATTAAATTGGTTTGATTTTGGTTTTGATAAATAACTGATCCAAACCAACACTTATAATACAATATGTCAATTTCTTACCAAACAAACTTAATATAATTTAAAACAGTTATAATACATATATGTTGTATATATTATTTTTAGTTTCTTTCCTTATTATTAGCTATTTCAAATTGCAAGCTGTTACAATATCTCCCCCTTGGGAACATTGGTCCTCGAATGAGATTTCATTCACTAAGCTAAGAATAGTAACCTCATGTTCAACACTCAACAATAAAAAACAAGTGACAACATGATTAGTCTTAGTTTATATAGTACTAAAAAGAGAATTAGTACCTTGATCTGCATCTCCTAAAGAATCAAAGAGATGTGGATATTTTTTCTTCTTATCCTCTTCAGCTTCCCATGTAGCTTCTTGAACAAATTGGTTCCTCCATTGGACCTTGACTGATACGACCTCCTTTGTTCTCAATTATCGAACTTGGCGATCTAAAATCTAAACCAGAATCTCCGCATAAGATTAGCTATCCTCAATCCCGACATTTTCAGTTGGTGCTATCAATGAAGGATTGCCCATGCACTTTTTCAACATAGAGATGTGAAAAAGTGCTGCTAACTCTTGCGGTAGCTCTAACTCATAACCTACATTGTCAATCCTTTTGGCTATACGATAAGGTCATATGTGCCGGAGACTAAGTTTTCCTTTCATACCAAACCTCATGACACCCTTCATGGGTGAAACTTTCAGATATACCCATGCATCTACTTCAAACTCTAACGACCTTCTCTATAATATCAGTGTAGGATTTATGATGACTCTGTGCCATTTTCAGTCTCTCTTGAATAACCTTCACCTTCTACATAGCTTGGTGAACTAGATCTAGTCCTATCAACCCTGCTTCACCAACTCCGAACCACCCAATAAGAGATCTACATCTTTTTCCGTAAAGATCTTCGTATGAAGTCATTTGGATGCTCGAATGATAACTGTTGTTGTAAGCAAACTCAATGAGAGGTAAGTGATCATCCCGATTTCCTTTGACATCGATCATGCAAGATCTCAACATATCTTCTAAGGTCTGGATAGTATGCTCTCCTTGCCGTTACTTTGAGGATGAAAAACAGTACTTAAGTTCACCTTTGAACTCAAACCTTTTTAAAAAGATTTCCACAATTGTGTAGCAAATTGTGCACCTTTATCTGAAATGATCGAAACTGAGACTCCATGAAGTCTCAATACGTTTTGAATGTATAACCTTGCATAATCCTCTGCCGAATGAGTAGTCTTTACCAGAAAAAAGTGGGCTGATTTTGTCATCTCAAATGGAATTATGCTACTTGGGAGACCTTGACAAGCATGTGATAAAATCCATGTTAATTATCTCCCACTTCCACTCCGAAGGTTCGATGTTTTGCGCCAAACCACCAAGTCTTTGGGGTTCCATTTTTACTTGCTGGCAATTTGGACACTTGACAACAAATTTAGTAAATCCCTTCTTCATACCATTCCACCAGTATACCTCTTGAAATCGCGGTACATCTTTTTGGAACACAAATGTATAGAATATCTAGAGTTATGTGTGTTGAAGAAAGCTTGACGACTGATGGAACACGTCGAAGGAACAGGTCCATCAAAGCAGGCTGACGAGTTAGAGTTACAGTCATACTAGGATTAGACTAAGCTACTGAATATTATAGGTTTCAACTAGGATAAGGTATTTGACTTGTAATACAATGTAACTCGTGTAATTATTTGTATTGTATTAGGACTCTTAGTATAACTAGAATATGCCTCTTCTCCTATATAAGGAGCTTGTAACTCAACATTATAATCATCAATACATCCTTGATTTCTCCATACTTTCGTGAGATTTCTACGATGTGCTTCCTCCATGATCCTCTCTTGGATTCCATCTACCATTAGTACAAACAACCTACACAATCTCCCTCTTGTTCGAAAGCCAATACTCTTTTCTGATGAACATTTGCCTTCAAATCAAGAAAAATGGGGTCTTGATCTTCTTTTTCTTTCACCTCTGCCACTAGTGATGATTCAACCCCATTTGTCACCACTATTCCTCCTTTAATGGAATCCATAAGTCTGACTCTTGAGCGTGAAAGTCTATGTACATCTTTGCTAGTTCTTTCTTCTCTTATTCAAGATGGGTGGTACTACCCAAGAATAACTTGATTAAGGCATCAACAACCACATTAGCCTTACCTGAATGGTAAAGAATGCTCATGTCATAGTCCTTGAGCAATTCTAATCACCTCATCTGTCTGAGATTGAGCTCTCTCTGAGTGAACACATATTGTAGGTTTATGTGATCAGTGAATATATCAACATGAATGCCATACAAATAGTGACACCATATTTTCAAGGCAAAAATTATAGTAGTCAACTCTAAGTCATGGGTTGGATAATTTTTCTTATGAACTTTCAACTGTTTGGAGGCATAAACTATAACTTTGCCCTTTTGCGTTAGAACACAACCCAAACCAAGAACTTTAAAAAGAATGTAAAAGCTTTAAAGAAATTGGGTCACCAATAAAATAAGAAAAAATTGACATAATTATATATATTAGAAATTATAATATTTAATCATATAATGACCGATAAAATAGTGCTACATGTTTATATTAGAAAGTATAATACTTTTGGTGTCATGTCATCTTCTATGGAGGTATTAATATCAATTTGATTAAGATTAGGTGTATAATAGGTTATCAAAATGATTTAGGCATGTAACTGAACTTTCGGGATAAATTTATATCTTTTTCCTTTTTAGTATATCACGAGTTCATTTATTTAGATAGGTACATTTTCAAGAATTAAAAAACTTACAATATTGCTATAATTTGAAAATATCTCTTATTAGAGGAATATTAAATGACTGGACATAAGTATTTACTATGAATCACTTGTGATAAACTAATTCGAAATTTATATATATTGAAAGGTACACCTTTGTAAAAAAAAAGGTACAACTAATTATGCAACACCATTTTCTGTAAAATCATGATATATTATTTTATTACTGTTTGATAATTAATACAAAAAATAAAAAAAATCACATAAAATACCATATAAACAAATATTTTAGAACACGAACGTCAAGCTTCATTGATTAACTAATAATTAATCATTTTGACTGTTTATTTTTACAAAAATGATAAAAAAGAAAAATGGTAGGACCTAGAATAAATAGTGTGTTACGATTTAGTTAGTTAATTATGTGTAATCATTTTAGTTAGCCATTTCAGTTAATTAGTTAGAATAGTTAGTTAGCTAATTCTGTTATTGAACAGCTCACTAGTTTGTTAGATATTTTGATTCCTTTTTGTATAAATACATTGTCTCCTCACAATACAAAGCAGTTGGTTGATTCCTTCATCACACTTTCTTCCTCTCCTTTCAGTTTTACTGTTGCGACTATTTTTCTTCTTCTTCCTTCAGCTCCATTGTTGCATTCATGGAAGCTCAATCATGATTTGTGAGCTAGTTTTGACATGGTATCAGAGCGAGGAGGTATTTCAATTCATTTGTTTCACCTTCTGAGTTCATATTTTAGATCTCGTTTTTTTTGTTTTTGATATGCATCTCAATGTGTTGATTTGCTAGCTAAAATTGGATTCTAGATCTGTTTCTTGTTTCAATATTTTCCTTGTTGAAATTCGTTACTGGATCAATTTGTGTTTTGTGTGTTTGATTGATCTGGTTTTGCTATGGTGATTGAGAATGTTTCAACTTCGACTGAGAGTTCAGTGAATAACAATGGTGTTAACAATATTGATCTTAGTTCTCCACTGTATGTGCATCCTTTTGATAATCCTGGTGTTTCGTTGGTTCAAAATCCTTTTGATGGAATAGGTTATAGATCATGGAGACGAAGTGTTCTAAGAGTTCTGTCAGTTAAAAACAAGCTGGGTTTTATCAATGGTGATTGTAAGAGGCCTGATACAGGAACACCACAATTTCGTCAATGGGAAAGGTGTGACAACATGGTTACTTCCTGGATTCTTAACTCCTTAACTAAGGAGATAGCAGAAAGTGTAAAAATATGTTTTTGATTCATATGAATTATGGAAAGAATTGGAGGATCGATATGATCAAACTAACGGCGAAAAGCTGTATCAAATTCAACGTGAAATCAGTGATCTATCACAGTGAACTTTGGATATTACTACTTATTACACTAAAATGAAGAAATTGTGGGAGGAGTTGAGTACATTACATATTAAAGTTCAGTGCAATTGTAATTGCACTTGTGGAGCCAAGGATAATATGTACAAAGTGGAGCAGGATAGAAGATTAATACAATTCCTTATGAGGTTGAATGAAGTCTATACTGTAGTACGAGGAAATATCCTCATGATGAATCCATTACCTTCCCTAGCACAAACCTTTTCTCTGTTAATTCAGGATGAGAAGCAGAGAGAGATTAAACCCAGTGGTCAAATGTTCATGGAATCCACATCCTTGAATGCAAGTAGTTCAGGAAAAAAGGTTATGGAGTCTGCTGCTTTCAATGCAAACAGCTCAGGAGGAGCAAGTTCTTCTAGATCACTAAGGCTAAGTAACAATTCTACAGGGAATGCTAATTTCAAAACCAATTACTCTTAGACCAGTTCCTATGGTAATAGTAAACCTCGTGTGATATGTGACTATTGTAGAAGACCTGGACACATCAGGGATAAATGCTACAAACTACATGGCTACCCACAGACAAATAACAATCCACAGAGGAGCAATTATCAAAATGAGTACAGGGATAATAATCAGAATTCTAGATTCAACAGAGGAAAGGGGCTTATGGCTGATGTTCATGGCTGTTCAGGAGAGGCAAATGATAGAGAAGCTCGTGCAGACACAGCTCATCAACTAACTAAAGAACAATATGTTCAATTTGTGGATTTGTTGCATTAGTTCCAAGCTGAGAAAACCAATGCTAAACACATGGACAATGGTGGTATGAATTTTGCAGGCATGATAACATGCACTTCTTCAATTATTTTTGGGAAATTATCTTACAAATGTTCTCACAATGAAACTGAATCTTTCATACTTGACTCAGGAGCCTCTCACCATATGACCTTTGATATAACAGTCCTAACAAACATTACATACCTTCCATGTCCTTTGTTAATTTCCTTACCAAATGGTTATAGATTAAAATTTATGAAAATTGGTACTGTGATACTTGCACCAGATATTATTTTGCATCAAGTGTTGTATGTGCCTTCATTCAAATATAATCTTGTTTCAATTCATTGCCTTTCAAAATCCATGCCTAAAAGTATTGTGTATTTTTCTGGATCTTCATGCATTCTACAGGCTCCTTCAATGAAGAGGCCTCTGGTAATTGGTGAAGCAAAGGATGGGTTTCATTTTTTGTGTTCTAAATGCTTGATGAAACATGTTCCTCTTGGTGCTGCTCCTGCTGCTTCTACCCCTGATCATCTATCAAGACCAATTGTTTTCAATTCTAAGTCTGTATCTTTTTCTACTCACTCATGTAAACATACTACACAACCTTCTGTTTGTTCTTCAATCAATACAATTCATAATACTTCTCTTATGACTCATACTTGCAATGATGTGGATGTATTGTGGCATAATAGACTTGGACATGTACCTTTTGAAAAAATGAAGGAAATTAAATATATACTTGAAAACTTTTCTGTGAAACAACATTTCCATTGCAACATATGTCCTATGGCAAGACAAGAAAGAATGCCCTTTCATCATAGTATCCATGTTTCTACCAAAAAATTTCAATTATTACATATAGATTTATGGGGTCCATATCACATGTTAACACACGACAAACATAGATACTTTATCACTATTGTTGATGACTATAGCAGATGCACATGGACACAATTGTTGACATGCAAGAGTAACACTTTAGCAGTCATCAAAAGTTTCTTATCCATGATTGAAAATCAATTCAAAACCCATGTTCAGACCATAAGAACTGACAATGGACTTGAGTTTGTTAATGCAAAAACATCAAGTTTTCTTGAGGGAAAAGGAATTATACATGAAAGAACTTGTCCTTACACACCCCAGCAAAATGGGGTGGTGGAAAGAAAACATAAATACTTGTTAGAAACCTCCAGGGCACTTCTTTTTCAATCCAAGTTACCTCTTAAGTATTGGGGTGAGTGTGTATTGTGTGCTACTTATATCATTAATAGACTTCCTACCTCCCATGTAAAGGGTAAGTCCCCAAATGAGTTACTATATAACACCAAACCAACATACTCACACATGAGATCATTTGGTTGTCTATGCTACCCTACTTTCCCAAAGACTCATAGGGACAAATTTCAAGCAAGGACCACACCACATATATTCATAGGCTACCCCTTTGGGACAAAAGGTTACAAGGTTCTTAGTCTAGCCACAAGAAAAATACACATCTCAAGGGATGTAGTTTTTAAAGAATCCTTTTGCTGTTTTATCTGATGTATCTACTTTTCCTTCAGTATTACATTCTGTGCCTTTCATAGATACTTTGCATGATGATACTGTTTCACATTCTATGCAACCTATGGAAAATAATGTAGATGGTGTAAGTAACAGTCCACTTCATACATCACCCAATAATGTAGAACCTGATTCTAATTCTGTCCAAAGAGGTGATATTATGATTCCCAATAGACCATCTAGATCACACAAATTACCAGCTTATCTACATGATTATATTCTACCCAACAATATGACAAATCAATTACATAATACACATGTTTCATTTAACACTGCATTCTCAAAACACCAACATATACCATCTGAGATCTTGTCCTCTTAGAGTCAAACACTTGTGAGAAACATCAGTAATGATAATGATTCTTCTTCATATGAAGAAGCTGCTATAAACCCTGCTTGGCAACAAGCTATGACACAAGAATTTGAAGCATTGCACACAAATCATACTTCGGATCTTGTTAATCTGCCTAGTGGTAAGAAGACCATAGGATGTAGATGGGTGTATATAGTGAAGCATAAAGCTGATGGAACTGTTGAGAAATTCAAAGCAAGACTTGTAGTGAAGGGTTATACTCAAGAAGCTGGAATTGATTATACAGAAACCTTTTCCCCAGTAATCAAGATGACAACTGTGAGGGCTTTGTTATCTACAGTTGTAAAGAAGGGCTAGGATATATTCCAACTTGATGTGAATAATGCCTTCTTACATGGAGATTTACATGAAGAAGTGTACATGGAAGTTCCTCCAGGCTTGGCAGTGCATAAACCAGGATTGGTATGCAGATTGAATAAATCTTTATATGGCTTGAAGCAAGCCAGTAGGCAGTGGTATGCCAAGCTGACTGAAGCTTTATATTCAAAAGCGTACACACATTCTTTGAATGACTATTCCTTGTTCTATAAGAAGTCTGAGACTTCCACTATTTTTGTTGGTGTTTATGTAGATGATGTAATCTTAACTGGCACAAATGTTTCTGAATTCAATGACCTCAAAGCATTTCTTCATGACAAGTTTAAAATCAAGGATTTAGGCAGGCTGCATTATTTCCTTGGAATGGAGGTATTATATAAAGATGATGGACTGATCCTTTCTCAAAGAAAATTTGTTCTTGACATGTTGAATGATTACAAGATTGGAAACATGAGCAGTTGTTCATCTCTACTTGATCCTGCAATCAAACTCCAAGCAAAGGAAGGAACACCTTTAACAGAACCACTTTTCTACAGGAAACTCATTGGTAAACTGAATTTCTTGACCAATACTAGAATGGACATCTCATATAGTGTACAACATCTCAGCCAATTCATGCAAGATCCTAGACAACCACATTTACAAGCAGCATTTCATTTACTGAGGTATCTTAAGGCAGACCCCACACTAGGAATTTTTATGTCCAAAGACCAGTCTTGCAGTATCAAAGCTTATTGTGACTCTGACTGGGCTGCATGTCCAGACACTAGAAGGTCAGTAAGTGGCCATATTGTATTAATGGGTAACAATCCACTCAGCTGGAAGTCTAAGAAACAAGAGATCATATCCTTGTCATCAGCAGAAGCAGAGTATAGGGCTTTAAGGAAAGTTGCAGGAGAATTAGTTTGGCTTAGCAGATTACTCACAGAACTTACACTACCATTGCAAAGACCTATAGAAGTATATTGTGATAGTCAATCAACTCTTCATATAGCTCGAAATCCAGTGTTTCATGAACGCACTAAGAATATTGAAGTTGATTGTCACTTTGTGAGAAATTTACTTCAGACAGGCCTCATATCACCACATCACATAAGTTCTGATAATCAACTGACAGACATACTAACTAAGACATTGACTGGAATTAAGCATTCTGCAGCACTTAACAAGTTGTCTGTGTTCTCCACACCTCCAACTTGAGAGGGGGGGGGGGGGTGTTACGATTTAGTTAGTTAATTATGTGTAATCATTTTAGTTAGTCATTTCAGTTAATTAGTTAGAATAGTTAGTTAGCTAATTCTGTTATTGAACAACTCACTAGTTTGTTAGATATTTTGATTCCTTTTTGTATAAATACACTGTCTCCTCACAATACAAAGCAGTTGGTTGATTCCTTCATCACACTTTCTTCCTCTCCTTTCAGTTTTACTGTTGCGACTATTTTTCTTCTTCTTCCTTCAGCTCCATTGTTGCATTCATGGAAGCTCAATCATGATTTGTGAGCTAGTTTTGACAAAGTTCAATCGCAATAAATGCAAAAAAATTTTTACTAAAACAGTAACTTTAGTTTGTTAGTGCTAATTTTCTTTTGAAAAATGAAAATCCAACAAAGAAGAAAATATTTCCGCAATGTTTAGATTATTTTATTTATTAATTAATTAATATGAATAAATTGAATAATATCTGTAAAAATCAAAGGACAATAGTATATTTAATTAGAAAACAACAACAATAATTTCATGTTTGACTATCAAGCTCTCACTACAACACACTTATTAATATATTTAAATATACAATTATGAGCCTACAACCTATAAAGTGTATATATAGTTTCCACAATTCACAAGAAAAATTCAATTTTATCTCTCGCTCTGAAAAAATAAAATAGGTGAAGGTCCTCTTTTGAGTAAATTATTTATGTTCTTTGATCTTTACTATTAACATTTTTATATATTTTTTATTTTATTTTTTCAGGATGTCCACTCATCTAGAACTGATCGAGTGTCCTATATGTAGGTGAACTGTTCGTGGCTATCAAAGTTTTATGATTCATGTGAGTTCTCATTCAGACGATGAAATGGAGGTAGACGTTGTAGAAGATTCAAACAATCTACGTGAACCATTACCATGATCTTCAGAATCAGTCCAACATGTAAGAATCTTGAAAGGCAAAAGAATTAATTCACAATCAGAATAACCACCACCTTTAATTTGTCCTTGATTGGTTAGAGATTATAATACTAATACAAATGTGCTTGTAAATCAACAGGAATCATTGTCGCTATCGACATCGATGACACCACCAACATCATTCTCATATAATTCTTGTTTTATTAGAGGCAACGATGATGACAGAGGTGTTAATATAAATCAACAACTACTATCACTGTTCTTATATGACACTAACTCAATCAGAGCGAGCAATGAATGCAGAGATGTCAATACAAACCAACAACTACTATCACCATCACCTTCATCATCACATCAACTTCTCTCAGTTAACAATAATAACATACGCGCAGAAGAAAATCATTTGCAACAAATGATTCAATCAACAAGGACTTATGTACGAGGTTTAAAATCAATAGTTATTGACCAAAATGAAAGCCCTCTAGAATTTGAAGGACCACATAAAAACGAGGTAGATTTTCCTATTTTGAATAAACCTGATCAATTACAGTTGGAATTCAAACCTCGACTAATTTGTGATAGCGAAATCAATGAGGTGGATCTAAGTTTAAAGATTTAAGGCCAAGAGTATCTAGCCTAAAGCATTTGTTTCCTTTTTTGTTATCGTAAATTATCTCCACCGCTAGTACTTTTGATTTTTTCAAAAAGTTTTTTAATCATATACAAAATTGTACTCCTCTTGAAACTTTAATATGACATTTCTTGGAGTCATTGCTTCTTTTGTGTGTATGTTATTACTGGCCAAAAATTCAATGTTGTATTTTGATACAATTCATTCCAGAATTTTATGTATTACATAACATTTTATAAAAAATATGAATAAATTATTATTTAATCAAATAGAAGTCATCATAATGTTAGTCAATGATACTTAATACAATCATAACTAAGATAAGATTTATAGTTTCACTGAAAGTGATTGATTTATAATTTTTCTACCCATAAATATTCTTAATATTGTTTCAAAATAAAAAAAGTCAATTCTCTAATAAAGGAAAATAAATGACTTATCCTAAGCATTTATTATGTCAACTATTATAATCTTAGTTCTAAATTTAATTTTATATTCTTAATGTTGTTTCAAAATAAATAGTCAATTCTCTAATAAAGGAAAATAAATGACTTATACTAAGCATTTAATATGTCAACTATTATTATAATCTTAGTTCTAAATTTAGTTTTATGTATTAACTTGAACAAATTATTATATAAAAACTAACATTAATAAAATACATAGATCTTCAATTGAGTTTTAATGATATCCACAAAAAAATTTAAGTGTCAGAAACTATAACATTCCAATTGATAGTCACGAAAAATTCACATTTTTAATATTGTAACATACAATACTTTTATTTTGTATTAAATTCATAGATAATTATTTTTATTATAGTGTAACTTTATCGCAACAAAGAATAATCATACACACATAAAAGAAGAAGAATAAAACACAAATAAATCTAGAACTATTATTTACAACTCTTTATAATCATCATGCTTTTCCAAAATTCTTCATTTAGTTTGTAAGACTGACGAACATAATTTACTGTCATTTTTTTCAAAGAAAGAATTATTTTTCAGAACTTTATTTTTTTCTTTAGGACAATTAGTCACTTGAAACTGCTTCAATGTCCTTTATATTATTGATAACATACGTATTCACATTTTAAAGAGAAAATGTGTATACAATTGTATGTAATATAATTAATTCAATTATAATTCGGTATCAAATTTCAAAGAGAATATTATATGTATGACCTTTTCCACGATATTCATATTAAGGCCACAGAGATTGATCGAGTCTAATATATTCATTTATGATGTAAACTTAGAGATTATTTTTATGTATTGAGTGTTTAAATTTTTTATTAAATAAAAACATTTATCAATTGAAAAAAAATATTTTGATGGTAAGCATTGCAACACCTCATTCTTTTGCACATGATATACGTTATGTCATTATGATTCACTATTGCGCATTGTATAAAAAATTGTGAATGCTAAATTGATTCCTTAGTTCATTGATATTTTAAGTTGAATCGTCAACTTTTCAAGTAGAATTAACGTCTCTTTTATGTCAGTTTTCTTTTACATATGATTTGCCTTTACTTTTTGTGTATTCATATATAATAGATACTCTATAACTAATTTGGATATATCATACGATTTATCATGTTTACTCAAACTTTATTTGTTTGTTATTTATCTAGTTATTGATGTTATGCCTTATGAAATATTGATTTAATAACAAATGATGATTTTTCTTGCTGGATAGATGTTTGATATGATTTGTAGGCTATTAGTTATACAAATTTGGATCAAGATTAAAAAACAACTTAGAAAGAAAATAGGGATGATGAATAAACAAGTCGTGTAGGTACTCATGGAGGCATATACTTCGGAAGTTGAGGTGACTATTGCTATACTTCTCTAGGTTTAAAAAAGGTTAAGGCTTGAAATGCAATTATCACATGTACTATTTTGATTTTTATTGACACACTCTCATTTTATTTAATTCAGTATCTACTTATTTTATGTATCAGCATATTTTGGTATGTACCTGAATATGATGTGTAATTCCTTGGTAGTGCCTATGCATGTTTCTACTAATGTATATGATTTATTAGTAGTGTATTGATATAGTGTTATTATTTTGTTGGAGATGATACAAGGGCGGACCTTATTATTTTTGATATGGTGATATTTATTGTGATTTTAGGAATGAATCCTTTATCTCTTTATCATATAATTTTGGATTGTAAGCTAAGACTGTTAGTTTTGATTTGATATGGAATGGTACACATTTAACTATGCAACTAAAAGTGTGATATCATTTTTAGAGCAAGGAGGATGGTAGAGAAGGAGTGTTTGATTTACTTAATAGCACACATTCGGGATACTAGTGTAGCGGAGTAAGATGATATTTTTAGTAGAAAAATAACTTAAATTCAATTCTAAACTTATTTCGAAAAGTCAGTTATACGCTTAAACTGTCATGACGATCTATTACACACTCAATCTTGTTTAAAGTAAAATTAATACCCCCTTCCGAAACAATACCAATTTGTGTGTGAAAATGTGTTATACATGTATTTTGAAAAATTGTAGGAACTAGAATAAATAGTTCAATAGAAATAAATATATAAAAAATTATTAAAAAATAATTTTAGTTTGTTAGTGTTAATTGTCTTTCGAGAAATGTAAATTTAAAAAAGAAAGAAAATATTCCCACAATATTTAGATTTTTATTATAAATTAACTAATATAAATAAATTGGAGAATATCTGTAATAACAAAAAAAAAAGTATATTAAATAAGTAAAACAAAACAATAACTATCATATTTAATTGTCAAAGTTTCACTTCATCAAAGTTATAAGTAGATGTGAAATTTGTAAAGCTGCCCCAAGCCTATAAAATCCTTCTATAGTCTTAACAATTCATAACAATATCAGTTTTATCTCACACTGAAAAAAAAAAGAGGTGAAGTTGTCATTTTTTGGGTAAAATGTTTATGTTTTTTTACCTTAAATACTAATATTTTTGTATTGTTTTATTTTTTATTTTTGTTCTTCAGGATGTCGACTCATTTGGAATTGATCGAGTGTCCTATATGTAAGGAAACTGTTCGTGGCTATCAAGAGTTGATGATTCATGTGAATTCTCATTCAGACGCTGAAATGGAAGAAAATGTTGTAGATGGTTCAAACAACTTAGGTGAACCATTATCAAGATCTTCAGAATCAGTCCAACATGTAAGAACCTTGAAAGATAAAGAAATTAATTCACAATCAAAATAACCACCGTTGTTTACTTGTCTTTGATGCGTTAGAGATTTTAATACTAATAAATGTGCTTTTAAATCAACAGGAATCATTGCCGCTACCGATATTGATGGCACCACCACCATCATTCTCATATAATACTCGTCTTATTAGAGGTAACGATGATGACAAAGGTGTGCATATAAATCAACAACTACTATCACTGTCCTTATATGACACCAGCCCAATTAGAGTTAGCAATGAAGACGGAGATGTCAATACTAAACAACAACTACTATCACCATCACCTTCATCATCATATCGTCTTCTCTCAGTTAACGATAATAACATACGCGTGGAAGCAAATCAATTGCAACAAATGATTCAATCGACAAGAAAGACTTATGCAGGAGATTTAAGTTCAGTAGTTATTGGCCCAAATGGAACCCCTCCAGAATTTGAAGGACCACATAAAAAGGAGGTAGATTTTCCCATTTTGGATAAATCTGATCCATTAGAGTTGGAATTCAAGCCTCGACTAATTCGTGATAATGAATCTAGTGAGGTGGATCTAAGTTTAAAGCTTTAAGGCCGAGAGTATCATTACCTAAATCATTTGTTTCCTTTTTTATTATCGTAAATTGTCTCAACCGTCAGTTATTTGGATATTTTTGTTCATGTTTTTAATCATTTACAAACTTGTATTGCTCTTGAAACTTTAATATGACATTCCTTATAGTCATTTGTACTTTTGTGTGTATGTTATTATAATAGCATAAAATCTAATGTTATATATATTGATACCGTTCATTTCAGAACTCTACGTGTTACATAACATTTCATTAAAATTATAGATAAATTATTATTTAATCAAATCGAAGTCATCATAATGTTAGTCGATAATACTTAATACAATCATAACTAAAACAAGATTTATAGTTTCACTGAAAGTGATTGATTTATAATTTTTCTACCCCATAAATATTCTTAATGTTGTTTCAAAATAAAATAGTCAATTCTCTAATAAAGGAAAGTAAATGACTTATCTTAAACATTTATTATGTCAACTATTATTATAATTTTTGTTCTAAATTTAATTTTATGTATTAACTTAAAAAATTTTTATATAAAAACTAACATTAATAAAATACATGAATTTTCAATTGAGTTTTAATGAAATCCATAAAAAATTCATGTGTCATAAGCTATAACATTCCAATTGACACTCATAAAAAATTCACAGTTTTAATAATGTAACATACAATAATATTATTTTATATTAAATTCATATACAATATTTTTATTGTAGTGTAACTTTGTCGCAACAATGAATGATCATACACATATAAAAGAAGAAGTATAAAACACACAAATTTAAAACTGTTATTTACAACTCTTTAATCATAATATGAGATGACATGCCTTTTCAAAATATATTCTTCATTTGGTATGTAAGACCGGCAAGCATATTTTAATGTTATTTCTTTTTTTAAGAAAAAAATATTTTTCAGAACTTTATTTGTGTTCTTTAGAAAGAATAGTCACTTAGAACTGCTTCAATATCCTTTATTTTCTTGATAACGTACAAATTCACGCTTTTATAATTAATTCAATTATAAGTCGGTATCAAATTTTAATGAGAATATTATATAGGTGAATCAAGTAAGCTCGGAATCATCATTAAAATTTTATACTATATGGGTGATCAAGTATGCTCGGAATCATCATTGAAGTTTCATACTACATGTTGAATCTATAGATCATGAAGAATTAGGATAAGATTTTTGTTATTAAAATGAATGTACAATCATACTCAATATAGTATTTAGTTGGATTTCAACACATCAAACTAAATATGATTATGACCAAATTAATGTATGTATTTAGCATGAGTATTATAGACAATTATGAAGGCATAGGTCTAAAGATAATGATTAAAAAATCATGTAAAACAATGTAGTATTAGGTCATTATAGATCATTTTCTAGTCTCATATCCCGTCATGGTATGAGATGGTTTAAATGATCAAAAGAGTTATTCATGTTAATTTAAGGCCTCATAGATTGATCACTCCGGCAATAGTTAATTTAGGACTTTTTTGATTTTTTCCCTACTTTATTAGACCCTTAAGGTACGTCATTTAGACCCTAAATCATGAGGTTTTAGTCAGTTTATGTCTAGAAACATAACTAGAACTTAGCTAAGTCAAATCATTAATTTCGACATAGAAAATTAAAAGTGACAGAGGAGAAAAAGTGGGTTTGTTTATCCTTCCAGTTTCGAGTGTCTTCTTGGATAGTTATAGCGTCCCATAGGCGCGAGATGTACCTTGTGGGGGGGGGGGGGGGGCTCGAGATGAGACGACAAATGCTGCGAGATGAACATCAAGAACTCTAGTACGAGAACGCAACAATGTATGTGGGATTTCACTAGTGGTTCCTTTCACCAATTGGGTCCCTAAATTTCATTCAAATTCTTGATTCCCTTATAATGATTAGACATAGGATTTCTAGAACTTCAGCAGATTATCATGAATTAGTTAGTTATATGTTTCAAATCATATTACCATGTTATTACTCAGTTTATTGCATGAATTTCAGAACTTTAGCTATGTATTTCTTTAGTTCCCGAATTACATATGCTAGGTCAGATATATCAGTCGTTCAGTTATACATGCCTCTGTTATTAATGCATCATTATCAGATTAATTATTGCATTCTCAGTTTGCATATTCAATTTGAGCTATCTAGTATTTACCAAAACTCTGTCATAATCGGTTAACCACTTAATTCATTGGGAGTAGTATAATACTGAGTTGGACTAGAATTCAGCGTACCCAAATAGTCCGAGAATTACTAGCCAAGTAGGTTGTAAGTCCCCATTATGGGCATCATTTTAGTGATCACGCATCATGCCTTTATTCCTCGATGAGGCGTATACATCGGACTCTCAAAATTATACTTGCTCTTATGTTTTTAGAACATACTGATTCTGTGGTTTGAGATTAGTGCTCAAAACTTAATCATAGTTTCCCTGCTTGCTTCATTACACAAAGCTATTACTTCTGTCCGAAAACTAGCCGAAGGCTCTTTACTTGTTTAAATGTGAAAACATTTGTAACTTTTAGGGATTACTTAGTTCCCTTATAACTTTTGAGATTGAACTCAACCCTTTACTCTTGCTTAAGTTGTAACTCGAGTCTTAAAACAACGTTAAAAAGGTTTGTTTAAGAAATCACTTTGACTTGCTTCTTAAATATTAGACTTGACTCTTAACTTATTTGACTTTGATCTTAACTTTCCTTGAATGGGAATATAAAAGAGATAACCTTGCTAGGATAAGAACCACTAACACTTTTACACTCAACCCTCGAAACACCAAGCATTGCTAAAGTCACAGTCTTAGCATTACAATCAAGGACAACGTGATAGGAAGAAAGCCAATCCATACTCTGAGCTGTCAACAGTCTATACTGAATCAATACGAACTTGCTCCATTGAATCTCTAAGCAAATCTGTATCAAAAGAGTCCATCTCCGCCGAATCGAACCAACCAATCGGAGATCTACACCTTTTGCCATACAACGCCTTAAATGGGGCCATCTGGATACTAGAGTGATAACTGTTATTGTAGGCAAACTCTGATAAGGATAAATGCCGATCCCATCTAGCACCAAAATCAATCACACAGACTCGAATCATATCTTCCAATACCTGAATGGTCCGCTAAGATTGCCCATCGGTCTGAGGGTAAAATGCTATACTCATATCTAACTGAGTACCCAGACCATGTTGTAATGCCTTCCAGAAGTGAGAAGTAAATAGTGAACCTCGATCTGATATGATAGAAATAGGAACTCTGTGTAGTCGCACAATCCGAGTGATATATAGCTCGACTAACTTTTCTGTCGTATACTTCACCCGAACCGGAATGAAGTGGTCAGACTTGGTCAGCCTATCAACAACAACCCAAATAAAGTCATAACCACCCACTATGGTAGGCAAACCCATAACAAAGTCCATAGTAATTCGCTCCCACTTCCAAGTAGGAATAGGCATCCTCTGAGATACACCCCCGGGCCACTGGTGCTCACACTTGACCTGCTGGCAAATCAAACACCTTGAAACAAAGTCTGTAATATCTCTCTTTATCCCACACCATCAGTAATGCTGACTCAGATCATGATACATCTTCGCCGCTCCCGGATGGATGGAATACCGAGAATAATGGGCCTCTTCAAGAATCAATCTAATAAAATCGCCTATCTTGAGCACACAAATCCTGCCTCCGATCCTCAAGACACCATCAGAATCAAGGACAACCTCCTTATCTTTCCCTCTCAATACTTTGTCTCGAATGAGACATGTTTTCATCATTAAACTGGTGTACACGGATCTGCTCGACTAAAGAAGACCGAGCCTCAATGAAAGCAATCATCCCATCATTCTCTTATGAAATCTCCAATCGGAAAAGACTGTTAGCTAACATCTGAACATCTCTAGCCAATGGTCTCTCCACAATACTAAGAGATGCAAGACTCCCAATGCTAGAAGTCTTCCTACTCAAAGTATAGGCCACAACATTGGCTTTCCCCGGATGATACAAAATGGTCACATCATAGTCCTTCAGCAACTCAAGCCATCTCCGCTGCCTCAAGTTCAAATCCCTCTGACTAAAGATATACTGAAGAATCCGATGATTAGTGAAGATCTCACAATGCACTCCATACAAATAATGATTTCATAACTTAAGTACAAATACCACAGCCGCCAACTCCAAGTCATAAGTAGGGTAGTTCTTCTTATGGGGCTTCAATTGCCTAGAAGCATAAGCAATCACTTGTTATTCTTACAATAACTTGTATTTATGAAGTTAATGAACAGAAACAGAAACAAGATGAAGTAGAAAAAATTTAAAATAGAAGAATTAATCCGAGTCCACAGAAACTACTGTGTGTCCTTAAGAAATTTAATCCCCTCACTGTACCCAAGGTTATTGATTAATTTCTCCCAAGATAAAACGGATTAAACCTGTTAAAGAAATAGCGGTACCTCAAACTTCTTTAACTTCAACGAACTGAAGAACAATAACAAGTCACACAGACTCAATCGATCGACAACTTTGATTTTATTTGAGAGAAAAATAAATGCAGAGAAAGAAAAAATTTTCAATGATTAAAAAAAAATAAAAAATTGACTTCCTTTTATATCCATTTTCAGCAAGGAACATGTCTGTTCAGTGAAATCTGTTCAGACCTATTTTATCCAGAAAGTTGTGTCTTTTGGAAAAAATAACAACTTTTCGAAAAATTGTGTCTGTTAGGAAAATAACTACTTTTTGAAAAGTAACGACTTTTCGAAAAGTAACGACTTTTCGGAAAGAGTAACAACTTTTCGAAATGTTACCGTTACCTGCAAATTTATAAGAAATGACTTTTCATTTGCACTTTGCAAATGTCTTTTCATTTTCTCTCCAAAGTAGTTCCCTCACTTTTGATATTTTCTCTTTTCTTTTCCCATTCACACTTGCTAAAACCCAACAATCCCCCACATGAATGGGGAAGGCTATTGTTAAAACATATGCACGAAAAAACTTGTGTGTCTTGTAGGTAAAGGTTAATCGCATCTGGATAAGTAGGTTTCCCTTTAAACTTTCCGTAGTGAACATATATCGGATATACTCGGTCAATCGGTAGATTTGATATCTTTGAACCGTCGAGCTTTGGTGTATACCTAGACAACATATGTCACACAATCAACCCTTGAACTGTTCTTAGTTCTCATTGTTTTGTTCGTTTCAGCCATGAACACATCTTGGATAGTAAGTGCTTAAAGAACTGGCCTTACCGGATTCTCCTTGAAGCGGCTTACACTTCACACTTACATAGGTGATTTCTAAATGTGTTATCCCATAGATACACCATTTGATATTCCTTGTATCAAACTTAGAAACCATTAAAAAGTCCTTATGTCTTTATCCTAGTTACTAAACATTGTCTCATCATGAGAATGGACCATAAAATGATAATAATATTTTATTTTATTTTTCCTTTGACAATGTTGAACCTTCATCAATGACTTTGTTTTATCTCCTTGAACCTAGATCTTGGGATCTCCAGTCTTCTTGGTAGAGTTACCGCCACGATGACTTGTTCTCGGCCATAGTCCCATTCCCGTCGATGATTTCTCAACTCCCTCTCTATTTAGGCCTTTTGTAAGTGGATCCGACACATTATCTTTTGACTTTACATAGTCAATTGTGATAATTCCACTAGAGAGTAGTTGTCTCACAGAGTTATGTCTTCGTCTTATGTGACGAGACTTGCCGTTATACATAATGCTTCCAGCCCTTCCTATTGCAGCTTGACTATCACAATGTATGCATATAGGGCCATTGGTTTGGGCCAAAATGGAATATCTTCTAAGAAATTCCGGAGCCATTCAACTTCTTCACCTGCCTTGTCTAAAGCAATGAATTCAGACTCCATTGTAGAGCGAGCTATACATGTTTGTTTGGATGATTTCCAAGATATTGCTCCTTCACCAACAGTAAAAACGTATCCACTTGTGGATTTTGTTTCAGTTGACCCAGTAATCGAATTTGCATCACTATATCCTTCAAGAACGGCTGGATATCTATTGTAATGTAAAGCATAGTTTTGAGTGTCATCTAAGTATCCCAAAACTCTCTTCATTGCTAACCGATGATTATGATTAGGATTACTTGTGTATCGAATCAGTTTACTGATAGCGCAAGCTATGTCTGGTCGTGTACAATTCATGACATACATTAAGCTTCCCAATATGCTAGCATAGTCCAATTGAGACTGACTTTCACCTTTATTCTTTGCAAGATGAAGATTTACATCAATTGGAGTCTTTGCCCTTTTAAAATTCAAAAATTTTAATTTTTCAAGTATCTTTTTAATATAATGAGTTTGAGACAATGCTAGACCGTTAGGAGCTTTAAGAATTTTAATTCCTAATATCACATCAGCAACTCCTAAATCTTTCATATCAAACTTACTAGCAAGCATACGCTTTGTAGCTTTTATATTAGCAATGTCTTTGCTCATTATAAGCATATCATCTACATATAGGCATAAAATAACTTCCTGATTTGGAGTATCTTTAATGTAAACACATTTATCACATTCATTGATCTTAAATCCATTTGACTACATGGTTTGATCAAACTTTGCATGCCATTGTTTTGGTGCTTGTTTTAGCCCATAAAGTGACTTAATAAGTTTGCACACTTTCTTTTCTTTACCAGGAACTACAAAACCCTCAGGTTGTTCTATGTAAATTTCCTCTTCAAGCTCTCCATTTAAGAAGGCTGTTTTCACATCCATTTGATGAATTTCAAGACCGTATACTGCAGCTAGTGCAATTAACATCCTAATTGATGTAATCCTAGTCACTGGCGAATATGTGTCAAAATAATCAAGACCTTATTTTTGTCTAAAACCTTTGACAACAAGTCTTGCTTTATATTTGTCAATAGTTCCGTCGTCTTTCATCTTCCTTTTAAAGATCCATTTTGAACCCAAGGGTTTGTTCCCTGGAGGAAGATCAACCAACTCCCAAGTATGATTGCTTAAGATTGATTCAATTTCACTATTAACAGCCTCCTTCCAAGAGGTTGAGTCGCTAGACAACATTGCTTCCTTGAATGTTTGAGGCTCACTTTCAAGAAGAAATGTTACAAAATCTGATCCAAATGAAGTAGATGTCTTTTGACGTTTACTGCGTCTTGGACTTTCTTCATTTTGTTCATTCTCTTTTGGTTCTTCTCTGGGTTGTTTAGATCCCCCACTAGATGACTCAAGTCTAGTTTTATACGGATAGATATGTTTAAAAAATTCAGCACTATCTGATTCCATTACCGTATTATCATGAATATCCGGATGTTCGGACTTATGAACCAAAAAACGACATGCCTTACTGTTTGTGGCATATCCAATGAATACACAATCCACAGTCTTAGGTCCTATTTTTACCCTCTTAGGTATAGGAACTTGGACTTTGGCTAGACACCCCCACACTTTGAAATATTTCAAATTGGGTTTTCTACCATTCCATTTTTCATATGGAATTACATTTGTCTTTGAGTGAGGCACTCTGTTAAGTATCTGATTTGCTGTAAGGATAGCTTCCCCCCACAAGTTCTGTGGTAAACCTGAACTTATAAGCAATGCATTCATCATTTCTTTTAAAGTTCGATTATTTCTTTCTGCAATTCCATTAGACTGAGGAGTGTAGGGAGCAGTAGTTTGATGGATTATTCCATTTTCTAAACATATTTCTGCAAATGGAGATTCATATTCTCCACCTTTATCACTTCTGATCATTTTGATCTTTTTATCTAACTGATTTTCAACTTCAGTTTTATATTGCCTAAATGCATCTATTGCTTCATCCTTACTATTTAGCAAGTAGACATATCAATATCTAGTGTAATCATCAATAAAAGTTATGAAATACTTTTTCCAACCACGTGATGGTGTTGATTTCATGTCACAAATATTAGTGTGAATCAATTCTAAAGGATTTGAATTCCTTTCAACAGATTTATAAGAATGCTTAGCATACTTAGATTCAACACAAATTTGACATTTTGATTTATTGCACTCAAATTTTGGCAAAATATTTAAGTTAATCAGTTTTCGCAAGGTTTTGTTATTAACGAGTCCCAAACGTTCATGCCATAAACATTTAGAATCAAGCAAGTAAGAAGAAGCAAAATCTTTATTCATATCAACTGCAATTACATTGAGTTTGAAAAGGCCATCACTAAGGTAGCCTTTTCCTACATACATATCATTTTTGCTTACTACTACTTTATCAGAAACAAATACACATTTAAATCCATTCTTGGTCAGAACTGGAATTGAAACTAAATTCTTTCTCAATTCTGGAACATATGAGACCCTATTCAAAGTCACCACCTTGCCTGATGTCATCTTTAATAGGACTTTGCCAGTTCTTTCCACCTTTGCAACAGCGAAATTTGCCATAAACAATTTTTCATCTGTAAGTGCTGGAGTATATGATGAAAATAATTCTTTGTTGACACAAACATGGCATGAGGCACCAGAATCTATCCACCATTCTCTTGGATTTCCAACCAAGTTACATTCTGAAAGCATTGCACAGAGATCGTCCATTTCTCCTTTGGATTCAGCCAAGTTTGCTTGATCCTTCTTTTTCTTTTCCTTCTTAGGACCCCGACATTCATTAGCCCTATGACCATGTTTACCACAATTAAAACAGTTTCCATTGAATTTCTTCTTAGGAGGATTGCTTTTTGGACCATATGCTTTCTTTCTTTTCTTTAATTTTGTGGAATCTTCTTCAACAAAATTTACTCCAGATATTGCTGAATTACCACGTGACCTCTTTTCTGCAGCCTTATTATCCTCTTCGATTCTCAACCTTACTATGAGATCTTCAACAGTCATCTCCTTGCGTTTGTGTTTCAAGTAGTTTTTAAAGTCCTTCCACAATGGAGGTAACTTTTCAATAATTGCAGCCACTTGAAAAGCATCATTCACAATCAATCCTTCAGCAAGGAGATCATGGATTATGACCTGCAATTCTTGAACTTGGGTGACGACAGACTTACTGTCTATCATCTTAAAGTCCAAAAATTTTGCCACAATGAATTTCTTCATTCCGGCATCTTCTGTTTTGTACTTCTTTTCTAAAGCATCCCAGAGTTCTTTTGAGGTTTTTGCATTGTTGTACACATTGTAAAGATCATCTTGCAGACCACTCAAAATATAATTTTTACACAAAAAATCAGAGTGTGTCCATGCTTCTGTTACCAAGAATCGTTCATCAGCCGGAGTTTTATCTGACATAACCGGAACATTCTCATTGATGAACTTCTACAGACTCAACGTAGTGAGATAGAAGAACATCTTTTGCTGCCATCTCTTAAAGTCGACTCCAGAAAACTTTGCAGGTTTCTCAGCCGGTGCTAAGGCAGCATTTGAACGATTATGTGCAACCGTTGTTGTTGCAGCACTTACTGTTCCAGCATTTGTTTGACTTGAATTAGTCATTTTTTTCTGTCACAAATGACAGATAAATTAAGTATTTAAAATACTAACAGTAAAGAACAAATCTTTACACAAACTGTTTCTGATTTAACGATAAAGTTTTTATATTCTTTTAATCGTTAATCGAATGAATTTTACAAATTCAAGCAGAGTAGAAAACCATAAAGGTTTTAATCTCCAGAAACCTCAAATACAGAAACTGTCTAAATTTCTTAAGATTGTTATCCTTACAATAACTTGTATTTATGAAGTTAATGAACAGAAACAGAAACAAGATGAAGCAGAAAAAATTTAAAATAGAAGAATTAATCCGAGTCCACAGAAACTACTGTGTGTCCTTAAGAAATTTAATCCCCTCACTGTACCCAAGGTTATGGATTAATTTCTCCCAAGATAAAACGGATTAAACCTGTTAAAGAAATAGCGGTACCTCAAACTTCTTTAACTTCAACGAACTGAAGAACAATAACAAGTCACACAGACTCAGTCGATCGACACTTTGATTTTATTTGAGAGAAAAATAAATGCAGAGAAAGAAAAAATTTTCAATGATTAAAAAAATCAAAAATTGACTTCCTTTTATAGCCATTTTCAGCAAGGAACATGTCTGTTCAGTGAAATCTGTTCAGACCCATTTTATCCAGAAAGTTGTGTCTTTTGTAAAAAATAACAACTTCTCGAAAAATTGTGTCTGTTAGGAAAATAACTACTTTTTGGAAAGTAACGACTTTTCGAAAAGTAACGACTTTTCGGAAAGAGTAACAACTTTTCGAAATGTTACCGTTACCTGCAAATTTATAAGAAATGACTTTTCATTTGCACTTTGCAAATGTCTTTTCATTTTCTCTCCAAAGTAGTTCCCTCACTTTTGATATTTTCTCTTTTCTTTTCCCATTCACACTTGCCAAAACCCAACATCACTCTCCCCTTCTGCATCAACACACCACCCAATCCATCTCCTGAAGCATCACAATACACTGTAAAGTCTACACCCTCCTCAGGTAGAGTCAACACAGGAGCTGAAGTCAACAAAGTCTTGAGTTTTTGAAACCTCTGCTCACACTAATCAGACCACTGAAAACGCACATCATGTCGAGTCAATTTAGTTAATGGAGCTGCAATAGTAGAGAAACTTTGAACAAATCGTCGATAATAGCCTGTTAATCCAACAAAACTCCGAATCTCAGTAGGTGAAGTAGGTTGCGTATAGCCTCTAACTGCCTCAATCTTGGCCGGATTTACTCTAATACCCTCCTTGGACACCACGAGTCCCAAGAATGCCACAGAAGTAAGGCTTAGTGCCCGACTCTAAATCAATAGCAAAATCGATATCCCTATCGAGAGGAACACCTGAAAGATCAGAAGGAAATACATCGAGAAACTTCTGAACCACGGGAACAGAATCCATGGGAGGTGGTTCAACACTAGTATACCGACTAAACGGTAAGTAAGACAAACACTCCCTCTCCACCAATATCTGAGCACGGATAAAAGAGATAACCTTGCTAGGATAAGAACCACTAACACTTTTCCACTCAACCCTCGGAACACTAGGCATTGCTAAAGTCACAGTCTTAGCATTACAATCAAAGACAACGTGATAAGGAGAGATCCAATGCATACCCAAGATAACATCAAAGTCTACCATCTCCAGAATGATTAAGTCTACCCAAGTGTCATAACCAGCCAAAGAAACAAGACAGGATCGATACACTCGATCCACCACTAAGGGATTATCCACGGGTGTAGAAACACGAATAGGTACATTCATGATATCACATATCATAGCAAATTCAGCAGCAAAATACGTAGACACATAAGAGAATGTAGAACCTGGATCAAACAACACAGACGCAGGTCGATGACATACTGGGATGATACCTGTAATAACAGCATCAGAGGTCTCTGCCTCAAGTCTCCCTGGGAATCATAGCAGTGGCATCCTCGTCCGCCTCCAGCTTGGGTGATACCTCTACCCCCACTCAGCTGAGCTGCAACACCACTACTAGAAACTCTATCACCTCTATCGAGCCTAATATATTTATTATGATGTAAATTTGTATTATTTTTATGTATTGAGTGTTTAAATTTTTTATTAAATTAAAACATTAATCAATTGAAAAAAATATTTTGATGGTATGCATCGCACACCTCATTCTTTTGCACATGATATACGTTATGTCATTATGATTCATCACTGTATATTCTATAAGAAAATTGTGAATGCTAAATTTATTCCTTAGTTCATTCATATTTTAAGTTGAATCGTCAACTTCTCATGTAGAATTAACTTCATTTTATTTCAGTTTTCTTTTGCATATGATTTAGTATTACTTTTTTTGGTATTCATATACAATAGATATTGTATAATTATTTGGATATATCATACGATTCATCTTGTTCACTCGAACTTTATTTATTTGTTATGATATTCACATTTATCTAGTTATTGATGTTATGCCTTGCGAAATATTGATTTAATAACAAATGATGATTTTTCTTGGTGGATAGATGTTTGATTGGTTTTGTAGGCATTTTTAGTTATACAAATTTGGATCAAGATAAAAAAAAAAAAAAACTTAGAAAGAAAATAGGGATGACGCATAAACTAGACGTGTAGGTACTCATGGAGGCACACACTTCGGGAGTTGAGGTGACTATTGCTATACTTTTCTAGGTTGAAAATAGGTTAAGGCTTGAGATACAATTATCACATTTACTATTTTGATTTTTATTGACACAATGTTATTTTATTTAATTCAGCATCTACTTATCTTATGTATCTACATATTTTGCTACGTACCTGGATATGATGTGTGATTCCTTAGTAGTGCCTATACATGTTTCTACTCATGTATATGATTTATTAGTGGTGTATTGATATAGTGTTATTATTTTGTTGGAGATGATACATGGGTGGACCTTATCATTCTTGATATGGTGACATTTGATGTGATTTTAGGTATGATATCATTTTTAGAGCAAGGAGGACGGTAGAGAAGGAGTGTTTGACTTACTTAATGGAACACATTCGGATACTAGTGTAGCGGAGTAAGATGATGTCTTTTAGAAGAAAAATGACTTAAATTCACCTCATAACTTGTTCTGAAAAGTCAGTTATACGCTTAAGCTGTTATGACAATTTATTAGACACTCAATCTTGTATAAAGTGAAATTAATACCCCCTTCCGAAATAATACCAATTTGTGTGTGAAAAATGTGTTATACATATATTTTGACATGTACATAAGATTATTTTAATTTTTTAAAATCATTTCTCTTAATATTTTCTTAGACTTTTGCAAAAAAAATAAAAACCTAGACTTTCTTCCTCTTCTCACCTTACATTTCTTTCTTGTTAAAATTTGTTCTTCTTTCTTCTTCGTTATTCATAAATTTAAGGTAAAATAAGAAACTTTAAGAGATAATATGACACAATAAGATGATGATGAAATTTAGTGATATTGGTAGCGGCGATAGGCGATGGGCAACACTATTGTTTCCGGCAAAACAAACAAAACTTTTGGATTTGTAAAATTTCTTTTGAAAATTTTGATAATTATAGATGAAAATCAAACATTTCATTAGTGTTCTTTGTGTGTAAAATCAAATATGCTATTGATGGCTTGAGACAAAAATCAAAGATTTTAGAAAATTATTTTCTTCCGTGAATTTTTGAGAAATATAGGCAATGAATCATGAATTTTACGCATAAATGTCATAGGATTTTTAATAGAAGTCATTGATTTCTCATAATTTTTCCAGCAAATCCTTCGGCAAATTCAAATAAAAATCATGAACCTTAAGTTAAAATAATTAACTTTCCAATGAACATAAACATCTTCCCCAATATTGTTTTTCTTCTTTTAAAAGTTTTTTTTTTTAAAGATAGTGTGATGGATATTTGAAGAAATCATCAATGGTAACAAAGAATTTGTAAAGAAGAAGAACTTTTGAGGTCATCAATAAAAATATTTTAAAAAATGACATAATTGATATATTTGAAATTATAGTACTTAATTATATAATGACCAATAAAATAGTGCCACGTGTTAAAACGTGTCATTTTAACATAGATTTTGTTCTTCTCACGCACTTTAAAAAAAGTGAAGAAACTTTTTTTTCATGCCATCTTCTAAGGTGGTATTAGTATCACCTTGAATAAGATTAGGTGTGTAATATGTCATCACAATAGTTTAAGCGTGTAACTTATTTTTCGTAACAAATTCAAGGCTGAATTTATGTTTTTCCCCTTTTTACTTTATCACGAGTTCATTTATTTTGATAGGTACATTTTCAAGAATTAAAAAACTTACAATCTAACTATAATTTACAATTATCCCTTATTGGAGGAATATTAAATGAATTGACATGAGTATTTACTATAAAACTATTGTGATAAACTAATTCGAAATTTATATAGGTTGAAAGGTACACCTTTGTTAAAAAAAAGGTACAACTAATTACTGTAATAATATCATTTCCTATTAACTCATAATATATTACTTTATTATTGTTTCGTAATTAACATAAAAACTTAAAACCACATTAAATTTATACAAACAAAAATTTTAGAACATAGAAGTCAAGCTTCATTTATTAGCTAATAATTAATTATTTGATTATTGTTTTACATAAATGATAAAAGGAAAAATTGTAGGAACTAGAATAAATAGTTCAATAGAAATAAATATATAAAAAATTATTAAAAAATAATTTTAGTTTGTTAGTGCTAATTGTCTTTCGAGAAATGAAAATTTAAAAAAGAAAGAAAATATTCCCACAATATTTAGATTTTTATTATAAATTAACTAATATAAATAAATTGGAGAATATCTGTAATAACCAAAAAAAAAAGTATAATTAATAAGTAAAACAAAGCAATAACTCTCATATTTAATTGTCAAGTTTCACTTCATCAAAGTTGATAATAGATGTGAAATCTGTAAAGCTGCCTCAAGCCTATAAAATCCTTCTATAGTCTTGACAATTCATAAGAATAATTCAGTTTTATCTCTCAAACTGAAAAAAAAAACAGGTGAAGTTGTCATTTTTTGGGTAAAATGTTTATGTTTTTTTACCTTAACTACTAATATTTTTGTATTGTTTTATTTTTTATTTTTGTTCTTCAGGATGTCGACTCATCTGGAACAGATCGAGTGTCCTATATGTAAGGAAACTGTTCGTGGCTATCAAGAGTTGATGATTCATGTGAATTCTCATTCAGACACTGAAATGGAGGAAAATGTTGTAAATGGTTCAAACAACTTAGGTGAACCATTATCAAGATCTTCAGAATCAGTCCAACATGTAAGAACCTTGAAAGATAAAGAAATTAATTGACAATCAAAATAACCACCGTTATTTACTTGTCTTTGATGTGTTAGAGATTTTAATACTAATATAAATATGCTTTTAAATCAACAGGAATTATTGCTGCTACCGACATTGATGGAACCACCACCATCATTCTCATATAATACTCGTTTTATTAGAGGTAACGATGATGACAAAGGTGTGCATATAAATCAACAACTACTATCACTGTCCTTATATGACACCAGCCCAATTAGAGTTAGCAATGAAGACGGAGATGTCAATACTAAACAACAACTACTATCATCATCACCTTCATCATCATATCATCTTCTCTCAGTTAACGATAATAACATACGCGTGGAAAAAAATAAATTGCAACAAATGATTCAATCGACAAGAAAGACTGATGCAGGAGATTTAAGTTCAATAGTTATTGGCCCAAATGAAACCCCTCCAAAATTTGAAGGATCATATAAAAAGGAGGTAGATTTTCCCATTTTGGATAAATCTGATCCATTAGAGTTGGAATTCAAGCCTCGACTAATTTGTGATAATGAATCTAGTGAGGTGGATCTAAGTTTAAAGCTTTAAGGCCAAGAGTATCATTACCTAAATCATTTGCTTCCTTTTTTATTATCGTAAGTTGTCTCAACCGTCAGTTATTTGGATATTTTTGTTCAGGTTTTTAATCATTTACAAACTTGTATTGCTCTTGAAACTTTAATATAACATTCCTTATAGTCATTTGTACTTTTGTGTGTATGTTATTTTAATAGCATAAAATCTAATGTTATATATATTGATACCGTTCATTTCACAACTCTATGTGTAACATAACATTTCATTAAAATTATAGATAAATTATTATTTAATCAAATCAAAGCCATCATAATGTTAGTCGATGATACTTAATACAATCATAACTAAAACAAGATTTATAGTTTCACTGAAAGTGATTGATTTATAATTTTTCTACCCCATAAATATTCTTAATGTTGTTTCAAAATAAAATAGTCAATTCTCTAATAAAGGAAAGTAAATGACTTATCTTAAACATTTATTATGTCAACTATTATTATATTTTTTGTTTTAAATTTAATTTTATGTATTAACTTAAACAAATTATTATATAAAAACTAAACATTAATAAAATATATGAATTTTCAATTGAGTTTTAATGAAATCCATAAAAAATTCATGTGTCATAAGCTATAACATTCCAATTGACACTCATAAAAAATTCACAGTTTTAATAATGTAACATACAATAATATTATTTTGTATTAAATTCATATACAATATTTTTATTGTAGTGTAACTTTGTCGCAACAATGAATGATCATACACATATAAAAGAAGAAGTATAAAACACACACAAATTTAAAAATGTTATTTACAACTCTTTAATCATAATATGAGATGACATGCCTTTTCAAAATATATTCTTCATTTGGTATGTAAGACCGGTGAGCATATTTTAGTGTTATTTCTATTTTTAAGAAAAAATTATTTTTCAGAACTTTATTTGTGTTCTTTATAAAGATTGGTCACTTAGAACTGCTTCAATATCCTTTATTTTCTTGATAACGTACAAATTCACGCTTTTATAATTAATTCAATTATAAGTCGGTATCAAATTTTAATGAGAATATTATATAGGTGAATCAAGTAAGCTCGGAATCATCATTAAAATTTTATACTATATAGATGATCAAGTAAGCTCGGAATCATCATTAAAGTTTCATACGACATGTTGAATCTATAGATCATGAAGAATTAGGATGAGATATTTGATATTAAAATGAATGTACAGTCATACTCAATATAGTATTTAGTTGGATTTCAACACATCAAACTAAATATGATTATGACCAAATTAATGTATGTATTTAGCATGAGTATTATAGACAATTATAAAGGCATAGGTCTAAATATAATGATTAAAAAATCATGTAAAACAATGTAGTATTAGGTCATTATAGATCATTTTCTAGTCTCATATCCCCTCATGGTATGAGATGGTTTAAATGATCAAAAGAGTTATTCATGATAAGTTAAGGCCTCATAGATTGATCAAGTCTAATATATTTACTTATGATGTAAACTTAGATTATTTTTTATATATCGAGTGTTTAAGTTTTTTATTACATAAAAAAATTGATCAATTGAAAAAAAAAAGTTATGATGGTATGCATTGCAACTCCTCATTCTTTTGCATATGAAAAAAGTGTTGATGGTATGCATTGCAACACCTGTCTTAAACTCTTTATCTAGTTATTGATGTTATGCATTTTGAAATGAGGATTTAATGAAAATGGATATATTTACTCACCGATCAGGTAAATTTTCAATTGTTTGTCTTATATACATATTTGAATCGTGATAAAAAGAATTAGAGATGAAAATAAGATGTGAAAAGTATCTTTTATGTAAGGATTATTCATGATATAAAAATAATTAATTTATTAGGATTGAGAATTTTTACTTTGAAAAAATAAATGAATTTAGAAAACGTCGAGTAAGATATTCTTTTAGTATACTATGATTTTATTTCTTTAGGTAGGTATATTTTTTAAAATTAAAAAGCTTGCGATATTATTTTGATCTTCATAATTACTCATAATGAAATAATAATAAAAGATTTGCCATAATAAAATTATTGTGGTAATCTAATTCCAAATTCATCTAGACGGAAAGGTTTTAAAAAATAGAAAGTAAAAAAAATGAGAAAATATTTATCACATAGTTGTTAGAAATATTTTTAACAAGTTAACTAATATATATAAATTGAATAGTATATCTAAAAGAGAAAAAATATCAATAATTTTTAAATTTTGATTATTGAACTCTCACTTTAATAAACTTACTATTATAAGATATATGAAATATAGCAGTCTGAAGGTGAGTAGTGCACTCGTCTATAAATTCTCCATACTACCTCTAGAGTTGACATGCACAATTCATTCTCATCTCCTTGTTCAGGACAAATTATATAGATGAAGCTCACTGCTTTTTAGGTAAAAAATTATATTACTTGACCTCAAATATTAATATGTTTATATTTTGTTCTTTACAATGTCAACTCATCTATCATTACTCCAATATCAATTTTCTGATCAAATTGTTTATAGTTATCAAGAACTATTGAAACAAGTTGAATCTCATATAACACACCAATATATGGAGATATACACTATGGAAGATTCAAACATACATAGTTTACCGTTATCTAAACCTACATTATAACACCCCGTATCCAAAAATAGACTAGATTTCATCTTTTCAGAAATTGATGGTGCAATCTACAGTCGCCACCTATGGACCGTAGTCTGACCTACGACCCGTACTATGGGTCCGTAGTTCACCATTGTAGCTCCTACCAAAACCAAACTCAGAAAATTGGCTAAGTCTCATCCCACGGTCCGTGTCCGTCGATCAAGACCCCAATACCCAGCCTCTGACATGAACCATGATCAACCAGTATAGTCTATAGATGGACCTAAAAATCGTAAGTCTGACCGTACGTGATGGTTAGCAGTTAGTTTGGGGGAAATTGATGATTTGGTCAACTTCAAATAGTCATAACTCTAAGTCCACTGAGTTCTCTAAAATCTGACCACCAAGTAAAAAGTTATGCTCATTTTTAGTGAAGGTCTATCGAGCAGACCTGATCGACAGACCCAACTTAAGGACCGTTCATCGATCAATCCGACAATAGTTAATTCAGGATTTTTTTTGTCTTTTCCTACTTTATTGGACCCTTAAGGTACGTCATTCAGACCCTAAATCATGAGGTTTTAGTCAGTTTAAGCCTAGAAACATAACTAGAACTTAGATAAATCAAATCATTAATTTCGGCATAGAAAATTAAAAGCGACAGAGGAGGAAAAGGTCAAGAACTCTAGTTCAAGAACGCAACAAGGTATGTCGGATTTCACTAGTGGTTCCTTTCACCAATTGGGTCCCTAGATTTCATTCAAATTCTTGATTCCTTTATAATGATTAGACATAGGGTTTCTAGAACTTCAGCAGATTATCATGAATTAGTTAGTTATATGTTCCAAATCATATTACCATGTTATTACTCAGTTTATTGCATGAATTTCAGAACTTTACCTATGTATTTCTTTAGTTCCCGAATTTCATATGCTAGGTCAGATATATCAGTCGTTTAGTTATACATGCCTCTGTTACTAATGCATCATTATCAGATTAATCATTGCACTCTCAGTTTGCATATTCAATTTGAGCTATCTAGTATTTACCAAAACTCAGTCATAATTAGTTAACCACTTAATTCATTGGGAGTAGAATAATACTGAGTTGGACTAGAATTCAGCGTGCCCAAATAGTCCGAGAATTACTAGCCAAGTAGGTTGTAAGTCCCCTTTGTGGGCATTATTTTAGTGATCACTCCATCATGCCTTTATTCCTCGATGAGGCGTATACATTGGACTCCACATTTAGCTCATGTGGTTTTATTCTCGGTTATTAGTAGCTTCCACAGTTTAATCAGACTCTATTGCATTGACCATATTTACAGTTTAATTAGTATTCAGTCTCAGCATGTTATAAATTTGTTCATTTCATCCAGTGAGCTCAACATTCGGTATATCATGTTCAGAATATTAAACTTGCTTTTGTGTTTGTTCAGTTATGGATTATTCCAGCTTTATACTCTATCCTACATATTTAGTACCTTTCAAGTACTAACACATACGTGCACTTTATCTTCTCATGATGTAGGTTAAGGTTCTCAGCATTCAGATCATGCTTAGATCGATTCCTGATCTCCAATTCAGCAGAATTAGTGGTGAGTCATCATTCTCCGAGGACAATAGTCATGAGTTTATTTTTAGTATTTTTAGTCGTTTAGTTTCAATTTCGCTAGACTTAGTTGGGGTCTGTCCCATAATTTCTAGTCAGTTAGAGGCTATTTTCAGACATAGTTAGTTTCAGCTTAGTATTGAGTTAATATCTTCTTTGTATTGAACTGATCAGTTTACATATATCTCTGTTATAGTATATGGATATTCCTCATCTTTTCATTTTAATTATGATTTAACGGATGCATCAGTTTATTATCTTTAGTATGTTTATGATCATGCTAGCAGGGTTAGCTTGGGATCACTTGTGGTCCTAGGTCCCAAGTCCCGTGTCCGCGTCTCGGGGGTAGCTTTGAGCGTGACAAACTTGGTAAGAGCGTTAGGTTTAAGTGTCCTAGGATGCCTGAAAAGCCGCACTAAGTAGAGTCACTTTCATGGGTGTGAAGTGCACCACATCTAATGAGAAGGAGACTACAAAGTGTTTTAAGAAAATCCCCACTTTTTTTTACTTTTATCGTGCGTATGATATGATCTAATTCCATTCTAACTCGACGTTCTACATTTCATATCATGTCTCCTCGTAGAGCTAACACCAGGATGCAAACGCAGCTCCTCCAGTCCCTGACAGGAAGTCTCCAATGCTGAGTTCAGGAACGCCATTCAGATGTTGGCTCAGAGTGTGGCCAACAAGATCAATAAGATTCAAGCTCCTATAAATGCTAATGGTGGATCAGCAGGAAGGGTTCGTGACTTTTTTGGGATGAAGCTGCGTGAGTTCTTAGGATCGCAGACTAGTGAGGATCCTCAAAAGTTCTTGGATGAGATCAAGAAGATCCTTGGTGGTGATGCAGGTAACTAGGAATGATCGGGTTGAATTGGCATCATATCAGTTGAAAGATATAGCTCACATATGGTACACTCATTGGAAGGAGAATAGGGGTACATACTATCACACCCCGAGCCTACACTCTAGGCGTAGCCGGCAACTCATGACCATTTCTGGTCTTGATGGAACCGTTGATGTCGCTTACTTAACTCAGTTGAAGACTCAAACATAAGATATAACTTAAGAGTAGCTTTTAAAATAGTACTTATCCAACATGACAACTTCAAGTCTATGCAAATGAATGAAAAGAAAACCAAACTAACACAATCTATCTATCAAGCCTCTAAAATTACTAAGATAAATGTTGGGATAATCCCCACAACATATGATAACCAAAAATATCTGAAAAAACAATAAAAATGAGTCCTACGGATGCAAGGAGGCTTACCACTGACTCTGAGTTGCTCACTGGATCAACGGCACCCCAGTCATTGATCCTAGTTATATGCATCTACATCATAATACGATGCAGGCGAACTGAAATCAGTACATTGAATGTATGAGTATGTGAGTTGGAAAGCTAAAACAAACTTAAAGTAGAAAAGGAGTAAGAAGGAACACTTATCTTGGCTATGTTCAACTCTTGAATAACTATTCATTGTAATATAATGTAATTTAAAAGTAAACACAATATAAAGAAAAGTTGACTGAAAATATGTTGTAAACTCTGTATGTATATATGGAGACAATAAATCTCTGAGATATATGCAAAAATACAAATAACTGATGTATATGAAAATACAATAACTTCTGTGGGAACTTCTCTAGACAACAACCCTCACTTAAGAGCTATAGTGATGATACAGTGCTACTCAACCCTTGCTGCTCGGCCATCCTAACCTTGCCAGAGTATAGGATCTAAACTGCCTAATGGATCCACTAGTAAACTGCGAAAAGGGTTCATCAAAAAAGTATGACCCTTTTCTACCCATGATGTCTACATGGTTTTCATGGAGACTTAAGTTAATCTGAAACTCGCACCCCACATAGATGCTAAATACTACTCCCAAAATTATACTGGTTCTTACGTTTTTAGAACATACTAATTCTGTGATTTGAGATTAGTGCTCAAAACTTAATCACAGTTTCCCTGTTTGCTTCATTTCATAAAGCTATTACTTCTGTCAGAAAACTAGCCGAAGGCTCTTTACTTGTTTAAATGTGAAAACATTTGTAACCTTTAGGGATAATTTAGTCCCCTTATAACTTTTGAGATTGAAATCAACACTGTACTTTTGATTAACTTTTAACTCGAGTCTTAAAACAAAGTTAAAAAGGTTTGTTTAAGAACTCACTTTGACTTGCTTCTTAAATTTTAGACTTGACTCTCAACTTCTTTGACTTTGATCTTAACTTTCGTTGAATGAGATTATAGATTCAAGGATCATGATCTCATGTTTATGATTGATTTCATGACGTGTAGATATACGTTAGAGTGTTTGAATCAACTAGGAATTATAGGTACATCACTTAGAAACTCGTACGAGAAGATAAGGGAAAATATGAGATCACCATGTGACCTTAGCGCTTTGAGAGGTGCGGAACGCTAGAGACTGATGAACAGACACTGTCCTCAGGCACTCTGGCTGGCACGGCGTACCTGAGTCTATCCTGAGGGGCTCTGGTTGGCGCAGCGCCCCAGGGCCTTTTTGATGGGATTTTCGATTTTTCTTCATTGATTTTCATCTCTAAACCTTCTAAACTTCCCACAAATCTTTCCCCAAACACTTAGGATCACTAAATTCTAAATCCCAATAGTTTAGACTCATAATACAACCCGAAAACACAAATCAAACAACCAAAGTTATATTACAACTCAGCCAAAAAATAATTCAACAGTTTTTCATCAAGAACTTCAATGTTCATCATTCAATCTACTCTAATTTCGGTAAATTAAACATATTGTTGTGTGGGTGGAAGAATCCAACAGAGAAAGATCTCAAAAAGCTCGATAGGTATCACCCCCCACGAATTCCACTCGTGAAACCTTAACGTTCTTGAAGGATTCTTGATCTTCCTCTTCTCTTCTCTTCTCTTTTCTCCAAAGCCTAAGCGTATTCAACTTTTCTAAAAATTAATTAAGCTTAGTTTTACCCCTAATAAACTCTTTGAACAAATTAGGAAATTGTATACTGAAAAGACCACTTTACCCTTACTAAAATCCGGATTGGACTTTTCTCAGTCCAACAGCCCGACTTCCGAAAGGCATATCTCCCTCATACGGTATCAAAAAAGCACAAACTCGGCGGGATTGGAAAGTTATCTCCAAGGGATTTCCAACCATTTAAAGAACCGACTCTAACTCATCTTGAGCTAAAAGTTATTGCCGTTTGAAAATGACCAAAATCACTTTTTAAACTTAGGAAATTTTCTAGATTTTATCTATTCTTTCAAAAAATAACTATTTTTAGTTTCTTTGTTTAATCCCAGATATTTCAAGTTACGAGATGTTACAATATCTCTCCCTTGGGAATATTCGTCCTTGATTGAGAACTATTTCTCTAAGCTAAAGGAGTAACGTCATTTCATCTCTTCAACAAACAAAAGCAAGTAATGACATGCTTACACATACTCATATATAATTCTAAGAAGAGAATTTAGTACCTTGATTTGCATTCTCTCCGAATTCAAAGAGATGTGGATATCTCTTCTTCAAATCCTCTTCAGCTTCCCAAGTTCCTTCTTCAACAAATTAGTTCCTCCAAAGGATCTTGACTGATGCAAGTTCCCTTGTTCAACTAAGTTTCTCCTTCTTACCAAACTTCAGTGATGAATATTTGAAGAAATCATCAATGTTAACAAAGAATTTGTAAAGAAGAAGAACTTTTCAAAAAAATGTAAAAGCTTTAAAGAAAATGAGGTCACCAATAAAAATATTAAAAAATGACATAATTGATATATTTGAAATTATAATACTTAATTATATAATGACTAATAAAATAGTGTCACTTGTTTAAACTTGTCATTTTAACATAGATTTTCTTCTTCTCACACACCTTAAGGAAGGTGAAGACACTTTTTGTGTCATGCCATCTTCTAAGGTGGTATTAATATCACCTTGAATAAGATTAGGTTTGTAATAGGTCATCATAATACTTTAAGCGTGTAACTAATTTTTCATAACAAATTCAGGGATGAATTTATGTGTTTTCCCTTTTTGGTATATCACGAATTCATTTATTTTGATAGGTACATTTTCAAGAATTAAAAAACTTACAATATAGCTATAATTTACAATTATCTCTTATTGGAGGAATATTAAATGACTTGACATGAGTATTTACTATGAAACTGTTGTGATAAACTAATTCGAAATTTATATAGTTTGAAAGGTACAGCTTTGTAAAAAAAAAAAAGGTACAACTAATTACTGTGATAATATTAATTTCTATTAAAGCATAATATATTATTCTTATTTTTATTTCGTAATTAACATAAAAAATTAAAACCACATTAAATTTTATACAAACAAAAATTTTAGAACTCAGAAGTCAAGCTTCATTTATTAGCTAATATATTTAATTATTTTTACATAAATGATAAAAGGAAAAATGGTAGGAATTAGAATAAATAGTGCAATAGAAATAAATATATAAAAAAATATTAAAAAAATAATTTTCGATTGTTAGTGCTTGTTATCCTTCGAAAAATGAAATTCAAAAGAAAAAATATTTCAACAATATTTAGATTTTTATTATAAATTAACTAATATAAATAAAATGGAGAATATATGTAATAACCAAAGAAAAATAGTATATTTAATAAGTAAAACAAAGCAATAACTCTCATATTTAATTGTCAAGTTTCACTTCATCAAAGTTATTAATGGATGTAAAATCTTTAAAGCTGCCTCAAGCCAATAAAATCCTTCTATAGTCCCAACAATTCATAAGAAAAAATTAGTTTTATCTCTCGTTCTGAAAAAATAAATAGGTGAAGTTGTCCTCTTTTAGGCAAAATATTTATGTTCATTTACCTTAAATATTAATAATTTTGTATTGTTTTCTTTTTTTTCCAGGATGTCGATTCATCTAGAACTGATCGAATGTCGTATATGTAAGGAAATTGTTCGTGGCTATCAAGAGTTGATGATTCATGTGAATTCTCATTCAGACGCTGAAATGGAGGAAAACATTGTAGATGGTCAAAGTACCTAGGTGAACCATTATCAAGATCCTCAGAATCAGTCTAACATGTAAGAACCTTGAAAGACAAAAAAAATAATTCACAATCAAAATAACCTCCATTATTTATTTGTATTTGATGTGTTACAGATTTTCATACTAATACAAATGTGTTGTAAATCAATAGGAATCATTGATGCTACCGACATTGATGGAACCACCACCATCATTCTCATATAATACTCGTTTTATTAGAGTAACGATGATGACAAGGGTGTGCATATAAATCAACAACTACTATCACTATCCTTATATGAAACCAACTCAATTAGAGTTAGCAATGAAGGCGGAGATGTCAATACAAACCAACAACTATTATCACCATCACTTTCATCATCATATTGTCTTCTCTCAATTAACAATAACAACATACGCGTGGAAGAAAATCAATTGCAATAAATGATTCAATCGACAAGAAAAACTTATGCACGAGATTTAAGTTCAGTAGTTGTTGACCCAAATGAAACATCTTTAGAATTTGAAGGACCATATAAAAAGGAGGTAGATTTTTCCATTTTAGATAAATCCGATCTATTACAATTGGAATTCAAGCCTAGACTCATTTTTTATAACGAAACTAGTGAGGTGGATCTAAGTTTAAAGCTTTAAGGTCAAGAGTATCATTACCTAAAACATTTGCTTCCTTTTTTATTATCGTAAATTGTCTCAACAGTCAGTTATTTGAATATTTTTACTGAGGCTTTTAATCATTTACAAACTTGTATTGCTCTTGAAACTTTAATATGACATTCCTTGGAGTCATTGGTTCTTTTGTATATATATTATTACAATAACATAAAATCTAATGTTATATATATTGATACCATTCATTCCAGAACTCTATGTGTTACATAACATTTCATTAAAATTATAGATAAATTATTATTTAATCAAATTGAAGCCATCATAATGTTAGGCAATGATACTTAATACAATCATAACTAAAACAAGATTTGTAGTTTCACTAAAAGTGATTGATTTATTATTTTTCCACCCCATAAATATTCTTAATGTTGTTCCAAAATAAAATAGTCAATTCTCTGATAAAGGAAAATAAATGACTTATCCTAAACATTTATTATGTCAACTATTATTATAATTTTTGTTCTATATTTAATTTTATGTATTAACTTACACAAATTATTAAATAAAAACTAACATTAATAAAATACATGAATTTTCAATTGAGTTTTAATGAAATCCATAAAAAATTCATGTGTCAAAAGCTTTAGCATTACAATTGACACTCACAAAAAATTCACAGTTTTAATAATGTTGTAACATTCTAGAAAATGTACTTGTCTAATTACGAGTCTATTAGGTTTTAAGAATATGTATTGGGATACATTGGCATTCCAATGGTTACTACTGAGTATATTGGGCATGTTAGAGAATGTTGGCTTAAGGGTATTAACCAATTTTTATGTATCAAGTAACTGAAGATATACTTTGATGTTGAAATGCACCAATCCAAGCTTGTTCAGGAATTGTACCTGCAATGAAGACCCTAAGCTAAAAAAATTTATTTCATAACTTGCACACATTAGGTACGAGGCATCCAAGTGTCAAGTCTATGTACCATAATACATGATCATTTAAAATGATTATTTAGATTTAGCAGTACCCAAGGACATCGTGAGGATCCTAGGGACAAGAAGGGAACTTTCTAAGTGCAACTATAGAGTGCACCACTAGGAAAGTGCACGGCAACACATGTGCAAGCACATGTGATACCACCCCAGAGACCAAGCGACCAAGCCCAACGGATTTGGTTAGGGCAGTGAGGCGGTTAGCGCGAGTCGGGTCAAGCCACGTGGGGCCGAGCTTCCTAACCAATCCTAGGATCTAACTAATTTACCTAACTAGCTAACTAACCTAATACTAACTAAAATGATTTAACTAGTGTTCCCGAAAATATAAGACCTAACCGGGTGACATTAGCAGAGTAGCTAACTAAAGAAACATCCTAGTACCTAACCTAGGATGGTCCAAAAGGGTTGGTTATGGTCCTAGTGACTTAGGGGTATTTTAGTAATCACCCTAGGTTACTTAATTAATTAAATTAGCAACTCAATTAATTAATTTAAATTCATGGTCAAACTCGAGATACTTAGAAAATTTTTAGAATTTTGCTAAGTCAGATGCTCTCCTATTTTTAGTCAATTTAGAAAGGGCGTTTTAGTAATTAGCTATTGATTTATTTAATTAAGTTATTTATCCTAATTTGAATTAATCAATATTCAGTTCCTAAGACTTAGACTCACATTTATCTAGTAGAAACCCATGACTGAAAAACAGTGAACAAACGTGAGAAAAACAGAAAAATACTCTCGGTTCTCCTTCGGCAATTTCAAGGCAATTCTTCAAGATTTTCGTGCAAAGTACAGGGTGATCTTCGTAGATTCAATTCAACAATAAGGTATGGATTTTATCTCTTGTATTTATTTCCCCGAGATGTTTTCAAACGTTTTGAATTCAAGAAACCGAAACTAGGGTTGTTCCCAATGAAATTGTCGAATGTTTATCTCCCTAGTTCTCCCTATTCCCAATTCTAGTAGTATGTATGATGCAAATCTCGAGCATGTTGTTGGTATGTTGTGCTAACTGATCATTATGTGCAGGTTTCTGTGATTTGATAATATCGAATGAGACCTATAGGTTAGATATGTATGATTAGAGTATCATTTACAAGAGATAAGAATGTTGTAATGCCTAATTGTGTTCGAGAAGATGAAATTGTTATAAGTCGTTTATGAAATTCAGTTTACTTTTGAAAGGAATGAAGGTTTAGATTACTATCTGTGTTTACAGTAGATATGTTTGTAAGTGTTTGGAATGCAGTGTCTCCAAAAAGAATAAGAATGATAATCAAAGCTAGTTAATGAATCTTCAATGCCAAATCAACTTTATAGCTTGGCCAATCTAAGCACTGAATTTTTCTTATGATCTAATCAAATATTAAAAGTTGGCTTGCTTAAAATGATGATATTACTATAGTATGTACATAAAGTTAATTGACTTGGATAGTTATAATATCATGACAAGCATTTAGTGAAAGTTTGGTTTATGCCAATAAATTGGCCAACAACATTGTTTCCAAAATATGTAATAGAATTGGCCAATGACTAAGTCATACCAATCTTATATGGACAATGTAAATTATGATGTTTCTTGTAAGGCCAAATACATGTTAAATATTGACTTGACAAGATGTAGCTCAATGAACTCATATCCTAGGGTATGCCAATGATTGGGACAAGTCCCAAAATACCCTATCTCTATGAACTTGTGAACATAGTATCACATTGAATAAGTCCTTATAACTTTCATAAACATTGGTACAAGACTACCTAATAACATTGAACAAGATAAGGTGAGTAATGAAAGAACTAAAAGCTTATGAGTTATGAATTGACCTAGAATGGGGTGTTAAAGGAAGTGAGACAATTCTCATTTGCACCTAAACAGTTATGTTAAAGATACTCACATAAGACGGTGTTAGAAATCATGAGACAAGTCTCATTCACATCATAATGATAATGTATGATTTAAGTTCACATTAATCAAGTGTAGAAATAAATGACAGGTCATCCATTGAGCTAAAGCATACCTCATACTAGAAGAAAGCTTCCATAGTGTTTGAGTCAAATCTAATAGTTTTAAAGTATAATAAATTTAGATAAGCACTGATAGACTAGTAATGAGCTTGTGCAAGCACATGTAATCCTCATGAGATGAGACTACCACCAAGATAGATAAGGGTCTCCAAATTCTCTTAGTCTTTGAACTATGTCGCTAGTACAGGTTACTAGCTAGTGGATCCACCTAAGAAAGCTAGGAAGTTTCGGTTTCACTTTGGACGCTGAACCACCTCTTTTCAGTGTAGGGAAGACACTGGATTTCATGTTAGACTAAGTAATGATGTAAATCATTCTTAGTCATTGCACAGAAAGATCCCAATCGAAGTCTAAAAATAATATCCTAATTCAACATAGCATGTTCGAAGTGAACATGAGATCAAAAAAGAAGAAATGTAAGTTCAAAGTGAACTAAGTTAGCAAAAGCATAAGTATATTAAATCATCAGTGTTTGATAAGAATGAAGTTTTAACAGTTATTGACTTGTGCCAATAAAGGGAGCAACATAATGATTCATCAACTGGAGTATAAATATATGCCCCAACATCTTTATATTATGCAAATGATCAAATAATGGGCATAGCCAATAAAGATTGGATTATATAGACTTCATGCCCAATTTAACAAGAATAGAAAGAATAACTTATGAGTATGGTAGTCAAATCATTTCCTTAGTCTTTTTGATTACTTACCTGGTTCATTGTAGCAATGGGACTACGATGAATCATTGCACTCGTAATTAAAACATAGGATCAAAGGAGATCATTGAAATAAATAACAAAAAGAAGATAAGACTAAAAAATAAACTAAGTTTGGGAAAGGGAGCTCTCGGACTAAGGGGAGCAAAAATATTAAATTTTGCTTGAGTTGTTCTAAAATTATGTTCATGATTCCAAGGTCTTATATTCATATAGAAAATGAGTTGTGTTATTTAAATGCATGAAAATATGTCATATTCATAGCATAATTCATAAATAACGAATTAGGAAAGTGAAGTGACTTCACTTTCAAAAAATGGCATGTTGTTATAGGAAGAGCTTTCCTTGATCATTCATAGTCCTTATGTTTTATGTGCATACACCCATACTTAGTACAAGTGTGTACTAACCCATATACAATTACTATTTTTATAAGTGTAGGTCCTTGAAGAAGATTGAAGATTAGTTGAAGTTGTTTGGACTAGTACCTCCGACTTTGGTAGGTCCATTGAGTTTGAGGATGCCTACGCTTTATTTTCTAGCTTTAGTAGATTATACATAGCTAGTGGATGTTGTCCCTAGTGTTCCCTTCCAAACATTTTTTCAAGCTTTTGTATTTTAAGGCCGGTTTGGCAACTATTAATGATATTATGAGTTATCCATTTCAATTGGTCCATTGTTATTTTGAGTTGTTAGTATATCACTTTTATGCAAGAATTATATGAAGTCTACGTACACTTCATTGAATTTAAAAAGTTTTGAATTTTTTGGCTAAATTTAACTGTATGATTGTGATGAAAGCTAAGAAGAGGCTTGTTTGCGACCTCTGGGAGGTTAACGACGCCAGTCTCATCTAGGGTCTAGGAACTGAGTGTGACGAAATTGATATCAGAGCATGAGTTTAAATTAACTAGAAACTAAGGATCAAAACAACCACGTTGCGTAGTTTCTAGCTTACGGTTGTGAAGTGCACCATAACCATGACTTAGAGACTTAGTGATGTTAAAAAGTCTCCCTTCTTCTACTCTTTATTGTGTTGTGTAGAGCTTTGACATTTGTGTCATTATAGCATATAACTTCCTTTTTGTATGTGCGTGTAGAAAAATGAACAGAAGAAGAAATGCAGGCAGGAGAGTTGCAGAAGCAGCTGGTGGGGGATCCTCCAGTCTACTTCGGGTTCTGAACCAATGAGGATCCCTGGAGTTTGTGGATGAGGTCCAAAAGATTCTCTGTGCTGTGGGTGTTAATGAAGAGGAGAAGGTTGAGTTTGCTGCATACCAGCTCAAGGATGTGGCTCAGGTATGGTACAAGATGTGGGTAGATGGTCGAGCACCAAGAGAAGTCCCCATCACTTGGAACATTCTGAAGACTGCATTCCTGAGAGGTTATTTCCCAGAGAGAAGAGAGAGGCTAGGGTTGAGGAGTTCATCAACCTACATCAGGGAGGTATGTCAGTAAAGGAATACTCCTTGAAGTTTGTTAAACTTTCCAAATATGCTTTTTCCTTGGTGTCCGGTAGCAGGGATGAGATGAGAAGGTTTATGACTGGTGTATCGGAGGATCTGGAGGGGGAATTTCAGGCAGCCATCTTGAATGATAACATGGACCTTGCTAGGTTGATGGTACATGCACAACAGATGGAGGAGAGTCGTCAGAGGAAGAGAGGCCGAGAAGGCAAGAAGCCTAGGCCCTCGGATCAGGCTGGTTCTAGCACTGGTAAGAGTTCATTTAGAGTCCAGGACAGGCCTAAGTTCAAGAAGGGGAACCAGAACTTAGGTAATCCTACTCCTTCCAGGAACACTAATGCCAAATGGTACAAGTCTGGCCCCAAGAAAGGCAATGATAGAAATGCCAGCGTGACAGAAATTTGTGTGGTAAGTGTGGTCGTTTTCATGGAGGTGAGTGTATGATAGGTTGTAATGCCTGATATGAGTGAGGCAAGAGTGGGCATATGATCAGGGACTACCCACATGTGAAGAATCAGGCCAAAGCAGATACTCAGCCTCGGCTTAATCCTACTGCTGCAGCCGATCCTGCCAAGAGGAATAGGTTCTATGCTTTGAAAGTTAAAGAGGAGCAAGAGAAATTAGATGATGTGGTCATTGGTACATTGTATGTCTTTTCTTTTCCCGTGTATGCATTGTTTGATCCAGGATCCACCTTGTCTTTTGTTACTCCTTTAGTAGCTAGTAAATTTAACTTGCTTCCTGAGATCTTGCATGAACCTTTTTTAGTTAGTACTCCCATAGGAGACAGCATTAGAGCTGAAAGAGTATATAGAGATTACCCCATAACTGTTCTTGATAGAGATACCTATGCTGACCTAATAGAATTAATCATGCTTGAATTTGATATAATTTTGGGTATGGATTGGCTCCATAAATGATATGCTACTATAGACTGTCGAAACGGGGTAGTAAGCTTTAAGTTTCCTAATGAATTAGATCTGGAACGAGAAGGGCGTAGTTCAAATCCAACAGGCCAAATAGTTTCTCATCTTAAAGACAATAAGATGTTATCTAAGGGGTATTTATACCACTTAGTCATAGTCAATGACTTAGAACATGAAGTTCCTTCCATAGACTCTGTGTCCATAATGAATGAATTTCAAGATGTCTTTCCGGAGGATTTACCAGGAATCCCTCCTGAACGCGAAATTGACTTTGGTATTGACATAGATCTCAGCACCAAACCAATTCTCATTCCTCCCTATAGAATGGCTCCAGCTGAACTCAAAGAGTTGAAGTTGCAGTTAAAAGATCTACTTGATAAGGGCTTCATCCAGCCGAGCATATCCCCATGGGGTGCTCCAGTGTTGTTCGTTAAGAAAAAGAATGAAACCCTTAGAATGTGTATCGATTATCGGCAACTCAACAAAGTCACTATAAAGAACAAATACCTCTTCCCAGAAATGATGATCTATTTGATCAGCTCCAAGGTTCAAGTTTCTTTTCTAAAATAGATCTTCGGTCAGGGTATCACCATCTTAGAGTGAGAAAAGAGGACGTTCCTAAGACTGCCTTCCGTACTAGGTATGGTCATTCCGAGTTTCTTATCATGTCATTTGGTCTCATAATGCACCAGTCGCGTTTATGGACCTTATGAATAGGGTCTTTCGTGAATACATTGATTCTTTTGTCATAGTATTCATAGATGACATCCTCATATACTCTAATACCAAATAAGAGCATGAAAAACATTTGAGAATGACATTGCAAGTACTCAGGGAATATATTTTGTATGCAAAATTTAGCAAATGTGAGTTTTGGCTGAGTTCAGTGACCTTCCTTGGTCATGTGGTGTCCGACCATGGTGTAGAGGTTGATCCAAAAAAAATTGAGTCAGTAAAGAATTGGCCGAGACCCCTCACTCCTACAGACATCCAAAGTTTCTTGGGTTTGGCTAATTACTATCGCAGGTTTGTTAAGGGTTTTTTCGATATTGTTGCTCCATTGACAACTTTAACAAAGAAGAAGGCAAAGTTTGAGTGGTCTAAAACTTGTGAAAAGAACTTCCAAGAGCTCAAAGACCGACTCACTTCAGCCCCAATTCTCACATTGTCCAGGAGTGTTGAAGGGTATGTGGTGTACTGTGATGCTTCCCGAGTAGGTTTAGGATGTGTTCTTATGCAGGATGGAAAGGTGATTGCATATGCATCAAGACAGTTGAAAATTCACGAGAAGAATCACCCTACCCATGATCTTGAGTTAGCTGTTGTGGTATTTGAGTTATAACTTTGGAGACATTACTTTTACGGTGTGCATGTTAATGTATTTACTGACCATAAAAGTCTTCAATATGTTTTTACACAGAGAAAATTGAATCTTTGTCAGATAAGATGGCTAGAGCTGCTAAAGATTATGACATTAGTGTCCACTATCACCCAAGTAAAGCCAATGTAGTGGCTGATGCTTTGAGCCGATTAAGCATGGGCGGTGTGTCTCATATTGATGATGAGAAGAAGGATTTGGTTAAGGAGCTACGCCAATTGGCCAGGTTAGGTGTATGGCTGGTAGATACACCAAGTGAGGATGTTTCAGTTCATTCCAGTTTTGAATCCTCATTTGTTGTAGATGTTAAAGCTAAGTAACATCTCGACCCAAAACTCGTGGAGTTGAAAGACACAGTGTTGAGTAAGCTGAATGAATCATTCTCCCTAAGGGGGATGGTATGCTTAGATACTAAGGCAGACTGTGTGTGCCCAATATTAATAATCTGAAACCTAATATTACTGCAGAGGCTCATGGCTCCAGGTATTCCATTCATCCAGGTTCCACCAAGATGTATCATGATCTCAAGGAGATCTATTGGTGGGAAGGTTTGAAGCGAGATATTCCTAAGTTTGTGGTGGAGTTCCTCAATTGCCAACAGGTTAATGGCAAACACCTTAAGCTTGGAGGTCTTACCCAGTCGATTGAGATCCCAACATGGAAGTGGGAGGCTATTAATATGGACTTTGTGGTTGGTCTGCCGAGGACCAGGAAACTACATTATTCTATTTGGGTCATTTTTGATAGGATGACTAAGACTGCTCACTTCATCCCTTGAAGTCTACTTACAGGGCTGAAGATTATGCCAAGCTGTATATTGATGAGATAGTGAGGTGGCATGGGATCCTTATATCTATCATTACGGATAGGGGAGCCTAATTCACTTCTCACTTTTTGAGATCATTCCAAAAGAGCTTGGGTACACAGGTGAAGCTCAGTACTTCTTTTCATCCTCAAATAGATGGACAAGCAGAGTATACCATTCATACCCTTGAAGACTTCAAGGGAGTTGGGATGATCACTTGCCACTGATTGAGTTCTCTTATAATATTAGCTACCATTCTAGTATTGGGATAGCACCTTTTGAAGCACTGTATGGCAGGAGATGTAGGTCCCCAGTTGGGTAGTTTGAGGTAGGAGAGTCTTCCATCTTTGGCCCTGAGACCATACATGAAGCTATGGTAAAGGTGAGAATGATCAGGGATAGATTGGCTACTACTTACAGTCATCAAAAATCATATGCTGATAATAGGAAGAGGGATCTTGAATTCGAGATAAGTGATTAAGTCTACCTGAAGATATCACCCATGAAAGGGGTGATGAGGTTTGGTAAGAAAGGGAAGTTCAGTCCGAGGTATGTAGTCCTTATGAGGTCTTAAAGCGAGTAGAGAATGTTGCCGATGAATTGAAGTTACCAAATGACTTGGCTTCTGTTTATCCAGTGTTTCATGTTTTGATGCTTAAAAATTGTCTAGGTGATCCAGCATCCATCCTGTCTGTTGAGGGGTTAGGAGTTGATGAGAACCTTTCTTATGAAGAGGGTCCACTTGATATTTTAGATCGCCAAGTGAAGTAGCTGAGGAACAAGTAGGTTGCCACCGTAAAGGTGTTATGGAGTAACCACCTTGTTCAGGGAGCAACATGGGAGGCCGAGGCCGACATGAGATCCCGTTACCCATACTTGTTCAGTTCTTGAGGTTAGATATACTCTTCCTAAGTCTGATTTTGTTTATGAAACTCTAAATTTTAGTGCATTAGTCAGTTTTTGTGTTTTAAGTCCATAATTGTGTGTTTTATACTTGCACTATATGAGTTAATATAAGTTCATTTTTGCATTCATGTTGCTGTTTTTATAAAGCGTTGACATGATTATTGTGTCGCTTGAGTTGTGATGTGCATTGAGTTAAAGTGAGATTGAGATGGAAGTTCCTCAATCTCAGATATGAAGCTTCAGATAAGCTTTGAGTGATGTGCATCATCCAGAGTAAGTTGTGAATCAAATATTCACAAGGAGTAAAGTTTCAAGTATGTTAATGTGTTTTTGGAAAATACCCTCTTGATTCAAATTGATGTGTAGTGTCATTCGGAGACGAATGTTCCTAAGGGGGGGGATAATGTAACATTCCAGAAAATATACTTGTCTAGTGAATAGTCTATTAGGTTTTAATAATATGTATTGGGATACATAGGCATCACAATGCCCAATATTGAGTAATATTGGGCATGTTATAAAATATTGGCTTAAGGGTGTTAGCGAATTTTTATGTATTAACAAGTATCTTAAGATATACTTTGATGTTCAAATGCTCCAATCCAAGATTGTTTAGGAATTGTACCTGCAATGAAGACCCTAATCTAAAATTTTTGATTTCATAGCTTACACACACTAGGTACGAGGTATCCAAGTGTCAAGCCTAGGTACCATAACACATGATCATTTTAGATTAAGAAGTGCCCAAGGACATAGTGAGGATCCTTGGGACAAGAAGTTAACTTTCCAAGTGAAACTACAGAGTGCACGGCAACACATGTGCAAACACATGTGCTACTGACCGAGAGACCAAGCGACCAAGCACAACCGATTCGGTTAGGGCGGTTAGGGGGCCGACATGCGTTGGGTCAAGCCACGTGACGCCGAGCTTCCTAACCAATCCTAGGATCTAATTAACTTACCTAACTATCTAACTAACCTAGGACTAACTAAAATGAACTAACTAGTGTGCCCGAAATCCTAAGACCTAACCGGGTGACACTAGCCGAGTAGCTAACTAAAGAAACATCCTAGTAGCTAACCTAGGATGGTCCAAAAGGGTTGGTTATGGTCCTAGTGACTTAGGGGGTATTTTAGTAATTACCCTAGGTCACTTAATTAATTAAATTAGCAACTTCATTAATTAAATTAAATTCACGGTCAAACCCCAGACCCTTAGCAAATTTTCAAAATGTGGCTAAGTGAAATGCTCTCCTATTTTTAGTCAATTTAGGAGGGGCATTTTTGTAATTAGCTAATTGATTTATTTAATTAAGTTATTTAGCCTAAGTTGATTTAGTCAATATTCAGATCCTAAGATTTACACTCACATTTATCTAGTAGAAATCCACGACTGAAAAAAATAATGAACAAATGTGAGAAAAACAGAAAAATACTTTCGATTCTTCTTAAATGATTTCAAGGCAATTCTTTAAGATTTTCGTGCAAAGTACAGGGTGATCTTTGTAGATTAAATTCTACAGTAAGGTATGGGTTTTCTCTCTTGGATTCCTTTTCGCGGGAGGCTTTTCAAATGTTTTGAATTCAAGAAACCGAAACTAGGGTTGTTCCCAATGAAATTATCGAATGTTCATCTCCCTAGTTCTCCCTATTTCCAATTGTAGTAGTATGTATAACACAAATCTTGAGCATGTTATTGGTATGTGGTGCTAACTGATCATTATGTGTAGGTTTCTATGATTTGATAATGTCGAATGAGACCTATAGGTTAGATCTGTTTAAGTTGAGTATCATTTGAGATAAGCAATGTTGTAATGCCTAATTTTGTTCGAGAAGATGAAATTGTTATAAGTCGTTTATGAAATTCAGTTTACTCTGGAAAGGAATGAAGGTTTAGATTACGTTTGTATTTACAATCGGTATGTTTGTAAGTGTTTAGAATGCAATGTTTCCAAGAAGAAATAAGAATGAGAATCAAATCTAGTTAATGGATCTTCAATGCCAAATCAACTTTATAGCTTGGCCAAACTAAGCACTGAATTGTTCTTATGATCTAATCAAATATTAAAAGTTGGCTTGCTTAAAATTATGATATTACTATAGTATATACATAAAGTTAATTGACTTGGATAGTTATAATATCATGACAAGTATTTAGTGAAAGTTGGGTTTATGCCAAAAAAATTGGCCAACAACATTGTTTCAAAAATATGTAATAGAATTGGCCAACGACTAAGTCATACCAATATTATATGGCCAATGTAAATTATGATGTTTCTTGTAAGTCCAAATACATGTTAAAGATTGACTTGACAAGATGTAGCTCAATGAACTCATAACCTAGGGTATGCCAATGATTGGAACAAGTCCCAACATACCCTATCTAAATGAACTTGTGAACATAGTAGCACATTGAATAAGTCCTTATAACTTTCATTAACAATGGTACAAGACTACCAAATAAAATTGAACAAGATAAGGAGAGTAATGAAAGAACTAAAAGCTTATGATTTATGAAATTGACCTAGAATGGGGCGTTAAAGGAAGTGAGACAAGTCTCACTTGCACCTAAACAATTGTGTTAAAGATACTCACATAAGAGGGTGTTAGAAATCGTGAGACAAATTTCATTCACACCATAATGATAATGTAAGATTTAAGTTCACATTCATCAAGTACAGAAAAGGATGCCAAGTCATCCATTGAGTTAAGCATACCTCATACTAGAATAAAGCTTCCATAATGTATGACTCAACTCTAAAAGTTGTAAAGTATAGTAGATTGAGCTAAGCACCAATAGACTTGTAATGACATTGTGCAAGCACATGTAAGCCTCATAAGATGAGACTACCACCGAGGTGGATAAGGATCTCCAAATTCTCCTAGTCTTTGAACTATATCGCTAGCATAGGTTACTGGCTAGTGGATCCACCTAAGAAAGCTAGGAAGTATTCGGTTTCACTTTGGCCGGTGAACCACCTCTTTTCAGTTTGGGGAAGACACTGGATTTCATGTTGGCTCACATGATCTATGTCGTTTAAATGCTAAAGATTTCTCTAAGAAAGTAAGAAAGAAAGAAATAAAGATCTAGGAAGATGAGGGGTGTTCGAATAGGATGACCAAAGGGTGAGGTTAGACTAAGTAATGATCTAAGTCATTCTTTGTCATTGCACAGAAAGACCCCAATGGAAGTCTTAAAAGAATATCCTAAGTAACCTAGCATGTTCAAAGTGAACATGAGATCAACGAAGAAGAAATGTAAGTTCAAAGTGAACTAAAGCATAAGTATATCAAATCACCAGTGTTTGATAAGAATGAAGTTTTAACAGTTATTGACTTTATGCTAATAAAGGGGGCAAAACATAATGACTCATCAATTGGAGTATGAATATATGCCCCAACATCTTTATATTATGCAAATGATCAAATAATGGGCATATCCAATAAAGATTGGATTATATAGACTTCATGCCCAATTTAACAAGAATAGAAAGAATAACCTATGAGTACGGTAGTCAAATCACTTTCTTAGTCTTTTGGATTACTTACCTGGTTCATTGTAGCAATGGGACTACAATGAATCATCGCACTCGTAATTAAAACATAGGATCAAAGGAGATCATTGAAATACATAACAAAAAGAAGAAAAGACTAAAAAATAAACTAAGTTTGGGAGAGGGAGCTTTTGGCCTAAGGGGAGCAAAAATATTAAATTTTGCTTGAGTTGTTCTAAATTTATGTTCATCATTCCAAGGACTTATGCTCATATAGAAAATGAGTTGTGTGATTTAAATGCATGAAAATATCTCATATTCATAGCATGATTAATAAATAACGAATTAGGAAAGAAGTGACTTCACTTTCTAAAAATGACATGTTGCTATAGGAAGAACTTTCCTTGATCATGCATAGTCCTTATGTGTTTATGTGCACACACCCATACTTGGTAAAAGTTTGTACTAACCCATATACAATTACTATTTTTATAGGTACAGGTCCTTAAAGAAGATTGAAGATTAGTTGGAGTTGTTTGGACTAGTACCTCCAGACTTTGGTAGGTCCTCTTGAGTTCGAGGATGCCTACGCTTTATTTTCTAGCTTTAGTAGATTAGACGTAGCTAGTGGATGTTGTCCCTAGTGTTTCCTTTCAAACATTTGTTCATGCTTTTGTATTAAGACCGTTTTGGAAACTATTAATGATATTATAAATTCTTCATTTCAATTGTTCAATCTGTTAATAGATGGTTGTTTATTTTGAGCTGTTAGTATATCACTCTTATGCAAGAATTATATGAATTCTAAGTACACTTTAGTAAATTTAAAAAAAATTATATTTTTCCGCTAAATTTAACTATATGATTGTGATGAAAGCTAAGAACAGACTTGTGTGCGACCTCTGAGAGGTTAACAACGCTGGTCTCATCTAGGGTCTAGGACCCGGGTGTGACAAATGTAACATACAATAATATTATTTTGTATTAAATCATAGAAAATTATTTTTATTGTAGTGTTACTTTGTGGCAACAATAAATGATCATACACATATAAAAAAAGAAGAATAGAACAAAAATAAATGTACAAATGATATTTACAACTCTTTAATCATAATATGAGATAACATGCTTTTCCAAAGTATGTTATTCATTTGATAGGTAAGACTAGCGAGCATATTTTAGTGTTATTTCTTTTTTTAAGAATGAATATTTTTCAAAACATTATTTCTGTTCTTTAGAACGATTAGTCACTTAGAACTGCTTCAATATCCTTTATTTTCTTGATAACATTCAAATTCACACTTTAGAGAGAAAATTTGTATATGATTGTATAAAATATAATTAATTCAATTATAAGCATGTGTCAAATTTCAAAGAGAATATTATATAGGTGATCAAGTAAGCTCAGAATCATCATTAAAGTTTTATACTGTATAGGTGATCAAGTAAGCTCGGAATCATCACTAAAGTTTCATACTACATGTTAAATCTATAGATAATGAAGGATTAGGATGCGATATTTGATATTAAAATGAATGTACATGCATGCTCAATATAGTATTTATTTGGATTTCAACAGATCAAACTAAATATGGTTATGACCTAATTTATTTATGTCTTTAACATGAGTATAATAGACAATTATGAATCCATAGGTTTAAAGATAATGATTAAAAATCATGTAAATCAATGTAGTATTAGGTCATTATAGATCATTTGCTAGTCTCATATCTCGTCATGGTATGAGATGGTATAAATGATCAAAAGAGTTATTCAAGTTAAGTTAAGGCCTCAGAGATTGATCAAATCTAATATATTTACTTATGATGTAAACTTAGATTATTTTTATGTATCGAGTGTTTAACTTTTTTAGAATAAAAAAAATTGATCAATTAAAAAAATGTTATAATGGTATGCATTGCAACACCTCATTCTTTTGCATATGAAAAAAAGTGTTATAATGGTATGCATTGCAAAACCTCTCTCAGACTCTTTATCTACTTATTGATGTTATGCATTTTGAAATGATGATTTAATGAAAATGGATATATTTACTCACTGATCAACTAAATTTTCAATTGTTTGTCTTAGTTACTCATATTTGAATCGCGATAAAAAGAATTAGAGATGTAAATAAGATGTGAAAAGTATATTTTATATACGGAACATTCATGGTATAAAAATAATTAATTTATTAGGGTTGAGAATTTCTACTTTGAAAAGATAAATGAATTTACAAAACGTCGAGTAAGATATTCTTTTAGCATACCATGATTTTATTTCTTTATGTAGGTATATTCTTTAAAATTAAAAAGCTTGAAATATTATTTTGATCTTCATAATTACTCATAATGAAATAATAATAAAGATTTACCACAGTAATATTATTGTGGTAATCTAATCCTAAATTCGTCTAGATGGAAAGGTTTTTAAAAATAAAAGGTCAAAAAAGGAGAAAATATTTATCACATAGTTATTAGAAATATTTTTAACAAGTTAACTAATATATATAAATTGAATAGTATATCTAAAAGAGAAAAAATATCAATAATTTTTAAATTTTGATTACTGAACTCTCACTTTAATAAATTTACTATTATAAGATATATGAAATATAGCAGTCCTAAGGTGAGTAGCACTCGTCTATAAATTCTCCATACAACCTCTAGAGTTGACATGCACAATTCAATCTCATCTCCTTGTTCAGAACAAATTATATAGATGAAGTTCACTGCTTTTAAGGTAAAAGTTTATATTACTTGACCTCAAATATTAATATTTTTTTATATTTCGTTCTTTACAATGTCAACTCATCTATCCTGCTTTTAAGTTCACTGATTGTGAATTTTATGATCAAATAGTTTGTAGTTATCAAGAACTATTCAAACAGGTTAAATCTTATAAAACACACCAATATATGGAGATATACACTATGGAAGATTCAAACATACTTAGTTTACCGTTATCAAAACCTATATTGTAACACCCCGTATCCAAAAATAGACCAGATTTCAGGTTTTCAAAAATTGCAAGCGCAATCTACAGTCGCCACCTAGGACAGTAATTTGACCTACGGCCCCTACTGTGGGTTCGTGGTTCACTATTGTATCCCCTCCCAAAACCCAGCTAAGAAAATTGGCTAAGTCTCATCCCACGGTCTGTGGTCTGTGTCCGTGGATAAAGACCCCATTACCCAGCCTCTGACATGAACCACGATCGACTAGTATAGTCTGTAGATGGACCTACAAACTATAAGTATGACTGTAGGTGATGGTTAGCAGTTACTTAGGGAGGAATTGATGATTGGTTCAACTTCAAATGGTCATAACTCTAGGTCCACCGAGTTTGCTAAAATTCGACCTCCAAGTAAAATGTTATGCTCATTTTAGTGAAGGTCTATCAAGCAGACTTGATCGACAGACCCAACCTATGGACCGTCCATCGATCACTGCGACAATAGTTAATTCAGGGGTTTTTGGTCTTTTCCTACTTTATTAGACCCTTAAGGTACGTCATTTAGACCCTAAATCATGAGGTTTTAGACAATTTAAGCGTAAAAACATAACTAGAACTTAGCTAAGTCAAATCATTAATTTCGATATAGAAAATTAGAAGCGAGAAAGGAGAAAAAGGTCAAGAACCCTAGTTCAAGAACTCAACAAGGTATGTGGGATTTCACTAGTGGTTCCTTTCACCAATTGGGTTCCTAGATTTCATTCAGATTCTTGATTTCCTTATAATGATTAGAAATAGGGTTTCTAGAAATTCAGCAGATTATCATGAATTAGTTAGTTATATGTTCCAAATCATATTACCATGTTATTACTCAACTTATTGCATGAATTTCAGAACTCTATCTATGTATTTCTTTAGTTACCGAATTACACATGCTAGGTCAAATATAACGGTCATTCAGTTATACATGCCTCAATTATTAATGCATCATTATCAGATTAATTATTGCATTCTCAGTTTGCATATTTAGTTTGAGCTATCAAATATTTATAAAAACTCAGTCATAATTAGTTAATCACTTAATTCATTGGGAGTAGAATAATACCGAGTTGGACTAGGATTCAGCGTACCCAAATAGTCCTAGAACTACTAGCTAAGTAAGTTGTAAGTCCCCTTTGTGGGCATCAGTTTAGTGATCACGCCAGCATGCCTTTATCCCTCGATGAGGCGTATACATCGGACTCCACATTTAGATCATGTGGTTTTATTATCGGTTATTAGTTGCTTCCACAGTTTAGTCAGACTCTATTGCATTGACCATATTTATAGTTTAGTTAGTATTCAGTCTCAGCATGTTATAAATTTGTTCATTGCATCCAGTGAGCTCAACATTCGGTATATCATGTTCAGAATATTAAACTTGCTTTTGTGTTTGTTCAATTATGTATTATTTCAGCTTTACTCTATCATACATATTCAGTACATTTCCAGTACTAACACATACGTGCACTTTAATTTCTCATGATGTAGGTTCAGGTTCTAAGCATTCAGATCATGCTTAGATCGATTCCCAAGCTCCAATTCAGAAGAATCAGTGGTGAGTCCTCATTCTCCGGGGACAATAGTCATGAGTTTATTTTCTTTAATTTTAGTCCTTTAGTTTCAGTTTTGCTAGACTTAGTTGGGGTCTGTCCCAGAATTTCTAGTCAGTTAGAGACTATTCTCACAAATAGTTAGTTTCACCTTAGTATTGAGTTAGTATTTTCTTTGTATTATACTGATCAGTTTACATATATTTCTGTTATAGTATATGGGTATTCCTTTTCTTTTCATTTTAATTATGATTTAGCTTCTACATCAGTTTATTATCTTTAGTATGCTCATGATCATACCAGCAGGGCTAGTTTGGGATCACTTATGGTCCCAGGTCCCAAGTCTCGTGTCCGCGTCTCGGGGGTAGCTCAGAGCATCACAAACTTGGTATCAGAGTGCTAGGTTTAAGTGTACTAGGATGACTGAAAAGCCGCACTAAGTAGAGTCCCTTTCATGAGTGTGAAGTGCACCACATCTAATGATAAGGAGACTACAAAATGTTTTAGGAAAATCCTCACTTTCTTGTTACTCTTATCGTGCATATGATATGATCTAATTCCATTCTAAATCGACGTTCTACGTCTCAGATCATGCCTCTTCGTGGAGAACGCAGCTCCTCCAGTCCAAGATCAGCAAGTCTCCAATGTTGAGTTCAAGAACACCATTCAGATGTTGGCTCAGGTGTGTCCAACAAGAAAAATAAGATTCAAGCTCCTACGAATGTTATAGGGGATCAGTAGTAGGAACAGTTCATGACATTGTTAGGATGAATCTGCCTGAGTTCTTAGGATCGCAGACTAGTGAGGATCCTCAAAATTTCTTGGATGAGATCAAGAAGATCCTTTGAGGTGATGCAGGTCACTGGAAATGATCGGGTTGAATTGGCATCATATCAGTTGCAAAATATGGCTCATATATGGTACACTTAGTGGAAGGAGAATAGGGGTACAGATTGTCAGAGCCCGAGCCTACACCCTAGGCATGGCCAACACCCAATGATCATTTCTGGTCTTAAGGGAACCCTTGGTCTGGCTTACTTAACTCAGTTGAAGACTCAAACATAAGATATAACTTAAGAGTAGATTTTAAAATAGCACTTATCCAACATGGCAACTTCAAGTCTTTGCAAATGAATGAAAAGAAAACCAAAACTAACACAATTTGTCTATGAAACCTCTAAAAGTACTAAGATTAATGTTGGGATAAGACTTACAACATTAAATAACCAAAAATGTCTAAAAAAACCATAAAAATGAGTCCTTCGGATGCGAGGAAGCTTACCACTGACTCTGAGCTGCTCACTGGATCAACAGCACGCCAATTGTTAATCCTAGTTACATGCGTCTACATTATAATACAATGCAGGCGAACTGACATCAGTACATTGAATGTATGAGTACGCGAGTTGGAAAGCTAAAACAAACTTATGATGGAAAAGGAGTAACAATGAACACGGCTAAGTTCAACTCATGAATACTACCATTTCAATATAATGCAATTTGAAAGTAACAATAAATCTATGAGATGTTTGTAAAAATACAAATAAATGATGTATATAAAAATACAATAACTTATGTGGGAACTTCTCTAGTCAACAACCCTCACTTAAGAGCTATAGTGATGATACGGCATTACTCAGCCCTTGCTGCCCGGCCATCCTAACCTTGCCGGAGTATAAGACCTAAACTACCTAATGGATCCACTAATAAATTGCGAAAAGGGTTCATCAAAAAAGTATGACCCCTTTCTACCTATGATGGCTACATGGTTTTCATGGAGACTTAAGTTAATCTGAAACTCGCACCCCACATCAATGCTCAATACTACTCCCCAAATTATACTGGCTCTTATGTTTTTAAAACATATTGATTCTATGGTTTGACATTAGTTCTCAAAACTTAGCTTTAATAGTTCTCTTGGAAATCATAGTTCCTCTGCTTGCTTCATTTCATAAAGCTATTACTTCTGTTTGAAAACTAGTCGAAGGCTCTTTACTTGTTTAAATGTGAAAATATTTGTAAATTTTATGGATTACTAAGACCCTTTATAACTTTTGAGATTGAACTCAACCATTTACTCTTGCTTAACTTGTAACTCCAGTCTTAAAACAAAGTTAAAAAGGTGTGTTAAAGACTCTTGGAAACTTTAAGAACTCACTTTGACTTGCTTCTTAACTTTTAGACTTGACTCTTAACTTCTTTGACTTTGATCTTAACTTTCCTGGAATAGGATTATGGATTCAAGGATCATGATCTCATGTATATGGATGATTTCATGATGTTTAGATGTACTTTAGAGTGTTGAAATCAACTAGAAATTATAGGTAAATCACTTAGGAACTCGTACGAAAAGATGGGGGGATATATGAGATCTCCATGTGACCCTGGCACTCTGAGAGGCGCAAAACGCCAGAGCCTGAAGAACAGACACTGTCCTCAGGCGCTCTAGCTGGCGCGGCACACCAGGTTCTGTCCTGAAGGGCGACCCAGGGCCTTTCCGGTGGAATTTTCGATTTTTCTTCTCCAATTTTCATCTCTAAACCTTCTAAACTCCCACATATCTTTCCCCAAACACTTAGCATCACTAAAATTCTCAATACCCAATAGTTTAGACTCGTAATACAACCCGGAAACACAAATCAAACAACCAAAGGTATATTACAGCTCAACCAAAAAGAATTTAATGGTTTTTCATCAAGAACTTCAATATTAATCATTCAATCTACTCTAATTTTGGTGAATTAAACAAATTATTATGTGGGTTGAACAACCCAACACAGAAAGATCTCACATACATCGATAGGGATCACCCCTGACGAATTTCGCTCATGAAACCTTAGAATTCTTGAAGGATTATTGATCTTCCTCTTCTCTTCTCTTTTCTCCCAAGTCCTAAGCATATTCAACTTTTCTAAAACTTATTAAGCTTAGTTTTACCCCTAATAAACCCTTAAAAAGAATTAGGAAATTGTACGGTGAAAAGATCACTTTACCCTTACTAAAATTCGAATTGGACTTTCCTTAGTCCAACAGCCCAACTTTCAAAAGACATATCTCCCTCATACGGTATCAAAAATGCCCAAACTCGGCGGGATTGGAAGTTATTTCCAAGGGATTTCCAACCATTTAGAGAACTGACTTTAACTCATCTTGAGCTAAAATTTATTGTCGTTTGAAAATGACCAACATCAATTTTAAACTTGGGAAATTTCCCAGATTTTATCTATTCTTTCCAAAAATAACTATTAGTAGTTTCTTTGTTCTAGATATTTAAAGTTACGAGATGTTACAATATCTCCCCCTTGGGAATATTCGTCCGTGATTGAGAACTATTTCTCTAAGCTAAGGGTAGTAACGTCATTTTATCTCTTCAACAAACAAAATCAAGTAATGACATGCTTACACATAGTCTTATATAATGCTAAGAAGAGAATTTTTAGTGCCTTGATTTGCATTCTCTTCGAATTCAAAGCGATGTAGATATATCTTCTTCATATCCTCTTTAGCTTCCCAAGTTCCTTCTTCAACAAATTAGTTCCTCCAAAGGACCTTGACCGATGCAAGTTCCCTTGTTCTCAACTAAGTTTCTCCTTCTTACCAAACCTCAGTGATGGATATTTGAAGAAATCATTCATGGTAACAAAGAATTTTGTAAAGAAGAAGAACTTTTCAAAAAAATGTAAAAGCTTTAAAGAAATTGAGGTCAACAATAAAAATATTTAAAAATGATATAATTGATATATTTGAAATTATAATACTTATTTACATAATGACTAATAAAATAGTGTCACGTGTTTAAGCTTGTCATTTTAACATAGATTTTCTTCTTCTCACACACCTTAAGGAAGGTGAAGACACTTTTTATGTCATGCAATCTTCTAAGGGGGTATTAATAACCTTGAATAAGATTAGGTGTGTAATAGGTCATCACAATAGTTTAAGCGTGTAACTGATTTTTCATAACAAATTAAAGGTTGAATTTATGTCTTTTCCCTTTTTGGTATATGAGTTCATTATTTTGATAAGCACATTTTCAAGAATAAAAAACTTGCAATATATCTATAATTTACAAATATCTCTTATTGGAGGAATATTAAATGACTTGACATGAGTATTTACTATGAAACTGTTTGTGATAAACTAATTCGAAATTTATAGAGGTTAAAAGGTATTCCTTTGTAAAAAAAAAAAAGGTACAACTAATTACTGTGATAATATTATTTTCTATTAAATCATGATATATTATTCTTATTATTGTTTGGTAATTAACATAAAAAATTAAAACCACATTAAATTTATACAAAAAAAAATTTTGGAACTCAGAAGTCAAGCTTCATTTATTAGCTAATAATTAATTATTTTGATAGATTATTTTTACATAAATGATAAAAGGGAAAATGGTAGGAATTAGAATAAATAGTGCAATCGAAATAAATATATAAAAAAAATATTGAAAAATAATTTTAGTTTGTTAGTGCTAGTTGTCTTTCGAAAAATAAAAATTCAAAAAAGAAAGAAAATATTCCAACAATATTTAGATTTTTATTACAAATTAACTAATGTAAATAAATTGAAGAATATATGTAATAACCAAGGAAAATAGTATATTTAATAAGTAAAACAAAGAAATAACTCTCATATTTAATTGTCAAGTTTCACTTCATCAAACTTATTGATAGATCTAAAATCTGTAAAGCTACCTCAAGACTATAAAATCATTCTATAGTCTAACAATTCATAAGAATAATTCAGTTCTATCTCTCGTTCTGAAAAAATAAATAGGTGAAGTTGTCCTTCTTTGGGTAAAATATTTATGTTCTTTTACCTTAAATATTAATATTCTTGTATTGTTTTCTTTTTTATATTTGTTTTTCAAGATGTCGACTCATCTAGAACTGATCGAGTGTCCTATATGTAAAGAAACTGTTCGTGGCTATCAAGAGTTGATGATTCATATGAATTCTCATTCAGACGCTGAAATGGAGAAACGCGTTGTAGATGGTTTAATCAACTAGGTGAACCATTATCAAGATCTTTAGACTTAGTCCAACATGTAAGCACCTTGAAAGACAAAAAAAAAATTAATTCACAATCAAAATAACCACCATTGTTTATTTGTATTTGATGTGTTAGAGATTTTAATACTACTACAAATGTGCTTATAAATCAATAGGAATCATTGCTGCTACCGAGATTGATGGCACCACCACCATCATTCTCATATAATACTACTATTATAAGAGGTAATGATGATGACAAAGGTGTACGTATAAATCAACAACTACTATCACTGTCCTTATATGACACCAGTTCAATTAGAGTTAGCAATGAAGGCGGAGATGTCAATACAAATCAACAAATACTATCACCATCACCTTCATCATCATATCGTCTTCTCTCAGTAAACAATAATAACATACGCGTGGAAGAAAATCAATCGCAACAAATTATTCAATTCAGAAGAAAGACTTATCCACGAGATTTAAGTTCAATAGTTATTGAGACAAAAGAAACCCCTCTAGAATTTGAAGGACCACATAAAAAGGAGGTAGATTTTTCCATATTGGATAAACCTGATCCATTACAGTTTGAATTCAAGCCTCGACTCATTTGTGTAACGAAACTAGTGAGGTGGATCTAAGTTTAAAGCTTTAAGCCCAAGAGTATCATTACCTAAAACATTTGCTTCCTTTTTATTATCGTAAATTGTCTCAACCGCCAGTTATTTGGATATTTTTTCAGGTTTTTAATCATTTACAAACTTGTATTGCTCTTGAAACTTTAATATGACATTCTTGGAGTCATTGGTTCTTTTGTGTGTATGTTATTACAATAGCATAAAATCTAATGTTATATATGTTGATATCATTCATTCCAGAACTCTATTTTGTTACATAACATTTCATTAAAATTATAGATAAATTATTATTTAATCAAATAGAACTCATCATAATGTTAGTCAATGATACTTAATACAATCATAATTAAAACAAGATTTCTAGTTTCATTGAAAGTGATTGATTTATAACTTTTCCACCCCATAAATATTCTTAATGTAATTTCAAAATGAAATAGTCAATTCTCTAATAAAGAAAAATAAATGACTTATCCTAAGCATTTATTATGTCAACTATTAGTATAATCTTAGTTCTAAATTTAATTTTATGTATTAACTTACACAAATTATTATATTAAAACTAACATTAATTAAATACATGGATTTTCAATTGAGTTATAATGAAATCCATAAAAAAAATTATTGTGTCGGAAACTATCACATTCCAATTGACACTCTGCAAAAATTCACAATTTTGATAATGTAACATACAATATTTTTATATTGTATTAAATTTATAGACAATTATTTTTATTATAGTGTAACTTTGTCGCAACAATGAATGATCATACACACATAAAAGAAAAAAAATAAAACACAAATAAATTTACAAATGTTATTTACACTCTATAAACTTAATATGAGATGACATGCTTTTCGCAATTCTTCACTTAGTCTATAAGACCGGCGAGCATAACTTAGTGTTATTTTTTTTTAAGAAAAAATTATTTTTCAGAACTTTATTTTGTTCTTTAGAACTATTAGTCACTTGGAAGTGCTTCAATCTCCTTTATCTTATTGATAACGTAGAAATTCACACTTCAAAAAGAAAAAGTGTATATTATTGTATGTAATATGATTAATTCAATTATAATTCGATGTCAAATTTCAAAGAGAATAATATATAGGTGATCAAGTAAGCTCGGGGTCGATGGTAGGAATGAAAAACTGAAATTTTGAAGTTGAAAATATTTTTTTTAAAACAAACTTAAAATTAATATTTGGGGGTGGGGTGGGGTTGGTGGGGCTATAGGGAAGTGAGGTTGGGGTAAGGGGTGGGGGTTTGAGGTTAGGGGTGAAAAATGGAATTTTTAAGTTTAAAATATTTTCTAAAAATAAACTTAAATTTCTTCTTCTTCTTCTTCTTCTTTTTTCGGGAGGGGGGTCGAGGGTAGGGGTAAAAATGTTTTGCTTCATAACATACATACCCTAAAACATAGTTAATGCACTTTAAGCAATTTCAATACTAGTGCATGATTCGCTTATTTATACTACTATTTATTATCCAATATAAAATTAAACAAGTAAAAAATATAATTATAATTAAAGTCATCAATATTGTCTAGGCCCGTTGGGCTGGACTGGCCTAATCCAGGATTTAACTGAATGTTTTTCAGAGCCCATTTAAGAAAAAAAATTTCTATCTCACCTAGATAAACCTACTGATTTGTGGGGCTTGAGAAATATAGGTAGGGGCGGCCAGAGGCGGATTTAAATTCAACCAAGGGGGTTCATCCGAACCCCCATCGTCGAAAAATTACACTAAATATACACGATTAAATTTTAAATATATGTATATATATATGTCATGACCAGAATCTACACCCCAGACGAGACCGGCGTCGTTGACCTCTCAGATGTCGCAGACAAACCTACTTACGTCATTCTTACTTTACATACGTTAATTAGCGGAATATTTGACACTTTTTGTTTCTTAACATACTTATAAAACATTCTCATTAATATGTAATTGTTAACCATCAACCACCTAACATTAAGAGATAAGCAACTAAAAGAAATAGTTCAATTCTTATTAAGTGTAAAATTCTCAAAATGGCACCAATACATAGTCTGAATAAAAACAGGAAAGAAACGCTAGTGGAACATGCTCCACTAGCTCAACTCTAAAACTAATCTAGAATATAAAACATCAGCATCCTCGAAAGCATGAGGACCTACCAAAATCGGGATGTCCGGATAACTGCAGCGATGATCCTGTAGCTCTATCGCCCACCTGTGCCTGCACCTAAAATAGTAGAGTTTGTAAATGGTTAGTACATACTTGTACTAAGTAAGGGTATATGCAAGCACACACCAAGGACATGCATAAGAAAGAATAGCTCTTTCCTAACAACATGATTTTTGGAAGTCAAGTCATCGGACTTGCCAAATTGAGATTAGGAAAGTTTCCAAATTCGGATTAGAAAAATTAATGAGCTTTACGAATTTGGAATAGGAAAGTCAAATACCTTTCCAGATTTGGAATAGGAAAGTTATGCCATGAGAATAACATGCATCATCATACTTATCTTATTGCACACAACAAATAACATCTTACACTTAGCACATATCATATTGCATGTAGAACATAACATCTTTCATATCATTCATTCATATGCCATGAGACCTTGGAATCATGAACTTAACATTAAGACTTCCCAGAAATGAGGGCTCAACATATGGGACCTCAACTAGGCAGTCTGCTTTAGCAAACAAAGAGTCTGCTTCGTTCATTTATACGTACTCCATTTCATTTCATTCATAGGACAGTGTAAACACCAGCTATACCTAGGATCTAGTTTAATACTTTCATCGGGTTCATTGTGCAATGACCAAGAATGACCTAATTTCATTACTTGAGTCTAACTCACCTTTTGATTATCCGATCCTAAAACCTTTGGTATCATTCATTTCATTATGTGCATCATTTGAGGCTAGCCTCATTCATTTATTGAGAACTTTTACTTTAACCGGCATAGATCATGTGAGCATCATGAAATCCAGTGTCTCCCCCACACCGAAAAGAGGTGGAATCACCGGCCAAAGTGACCCAATAACATGCTAGCGTACATGGGAATTGAACCCCGCCAGATCCCTATATTGGCAGTATAGGTTTGAAGACTAGGAGATATAAGGAGACTCAGCCCGGCAAGTCAGACAGTCTCATCTCATTAGAGTTACGTGAACCTCCGTCCTTCCCGAAAGAAGGCATCACCATTCATATCTAGTCTATCGGTTCTCAGTATAAAGTTCCATTACATTCATCTCATACATCATAGAAGCTGGCTTCTGGTATGAGGACATCATAGCTCATTAGACGATTTCTCATCTCATCATTCGTATTAAGTTGTTAAGCTCAATACTCTCATTAGAGTGTTCATAGAGACTGGTCTCTTTATTATCTTACACTCTCATAGGTGAGTACGTATTGGTAACATTTACTTAGGCTCATTTGAGATTGCTCTCATCATTTACATTAGCCTCTTATCATGTTCTTACCACATTCATCATCATTAGCACCTTTGCTTTTCATAGTTACTCACCTCTTATTATGCGAATTGTTCATTCATATGCCAACGCACTTGCCAATTTGGTGTATCTTACACTCATCCTTAACCCTTCTAGGGTTCATCATTTCATTACATACATCTTAGGTTCACTTACTTTTGAAAGTATGTTAGACTTATGTGTCTATATCAAGCAATAGGGCTTCATTCATAGTTCGTTAAGTGATTCTTACATTCCTAAGATTATGTAGTACAAGACTTATGCATCTTTTATATATGCCAAGATCTTGATTTTGATCTAAGTAGGTGGCATTATTCTTGGATATTTTGTTCACGTATGACTTATGTATCAATACGGAAGTTTGGGAAAGGGAACCCAATTTCGAATCACTTGGATATCATTTACATTTTTCATTGATTATTATTTTTTATATCCATAACATTATAGCTCTATATTTAATCCCAACATTAACATCATATAAATAATTTTCTAATTGGTCTTCCTCTTAAGTTGGGCGAAGGGTTGTGGGTTCGAACCCCTACAACCTCTTTTTATTTTTCATTAATATTTTATTGCTCATTTTCTCCCAAACCAAGAGGTTGTGGGATCAAACCCCCACAGCCCCTTGTATTTTTGTTATTTATTTCGCTGGAATAAGGAGGTTGTGGGTTCGAACCCCCACATCATCCTTATTTCAACTAAATTTGCTAGAGGCTTGGGATCCTATCTTATTTTTCATTAAATCTTCCTTAACTAGGCACCTTGGCAGTGAGGTTGTGGGATCGAATCCCGACAGCCTAACTTTGTTTCTTAATTAATTTAGCCTTCTCCTTTTCCAACCTTGAGGTCGTGGATTCGAACCCCGCGCCTCAAGTTTTCTTTTCTTTATTTTTCACCCCTTTCACGCGTGCGTGGAGGTCGTGGATTCGAATCTCATGCCTTCCATTTATTTGTTTAATTTATTTTTCTCCTGTTTCTCCTCCTGTTCGCGAGTTCAATTACTCCAGCCCTGTTTTTCGTTTTCTTTTCTCGCGAAACCAGTAGCTAAAGGGTTCAATTCCCCTTAACCCCCTTCACGTTTTTAGACTCCTTAACATGTGAGTTCTTGGGTTCAATTCCCCTTGACCTCAATTATTTTATTTTCATGTTAAAACCCCATATTTTTAACCTCATTGTTGACCGAAACTAGAGTACACAAATCTGGAAATTTAATCCCAACTTTAGCTTCCTTTCATCAACCTTTTTATGTTAGTTTCTTAGGGTATTTGATAAAGCTTTTAGTGTATATGTAGGTGTAGTTCAGTAGTTACTTTCATCAAGAGTTTTTCTCTCAAAATCAATAACTTAACACCCCATAGGAACATAACAATTTGCCCAATCTTAGCACATAAAATACAAGAAATAACATGCCTTACACGTCTCTAAAACAGTGGCCAAAACACACTGCCAAACGTGCACACACACACTTCCTTTTTTCGATCACACCTTGATTTTCATCTTCGTGATTTTAAGCACATAAACATATTCACATTCAATACAAAAACATCATACATGCCTAAATATACCAGCACACAATACTAACCTATGAAATCATTGGGAGTTAGTGAAAAGGACATGCAACGGGGAATAACCTTAGTTTCGGAGTGAATATCTTGAATCATAAGGGGTCTCTTGGAAAATGGACCAAGAGAGAAGAAACCCATACATTAAGTTGCTTCTTCAAACGTGAAGTTCTTGAAGTTGTTTTTGCAGAAGCCAATGTGAGAGAGAGAATGATGAACGTGAGAGAGGTCGTGAGAGAGAGAGATTAGTAAAATAATAGGAGTTTTAGTTTGGGAATTAGTCAAACTCGGACTCCTTATTAATTTAAATAAAAACCAGATTAAATTAGCTTAGTGAAAGGACCATTTTCCCTTAAAATCTCAGATTTTAAATAATAAATAAATCACCTTAAGTATTTATCATGTTCATTTTCTTGGGGGGGTGTTACAATATATAACGTTGAACCCCTTGAACATACACCAAAGGCGTATCTCAGTGGTGTTGGGGGTTCAGGAATCAGCATTGAGCCTCGCAAGGTCGCAAGTTCGAATTATAATGGAGGCATTTTTTTATCAGCTTATATTTTAGGTGTTTTAATTGTTTTATTAAATAATAATGGAATCAGAAAAATGATTTTAGTTCCAAAAAGTTAAAATCCCGATAGGAAATTTGGGTTTATTAGTTTAATTACTAATTACAAAGTTAAATATTAAAAACTTTTTTCTTCTTTTAGGATTTTTCCACATTTTATTTTTCATCCTCTTGTCTTCCTTACCGTTGCTCGTTGGGCGCTGGACCTACTTGTTGCTTCTATTGTATCAGTCGTTATTAAAAACTTGATCTATTTATGTTTTTAGATGTACTAATTTTTTTATCCGACCCATTTATATCCTTTAGACCCATTTATTTGTGGGTATTATTTATATGATTAATTTTTTTTGAACCCCCTTGATGAAAATCCTCCCTCCGCCACTAGGATCGGCCCGTAGGCCGATAAAAAATTAATTAAAAATATGATATAATATTAAAATTTAAAATTAAAGATAGTCCAAATTCAAAACAATTAGGTTAATATTTCTATTTAGATATTTATATTTTGCTTGAAAAAAAAACTTAATGAATATTATAAAGATAATTTTATTTGTGAATTTGATTAACAAATAGTAACATAAAGATCATGTAATATTTTTTTGTCGATATTTATGATGATATTTGTAAATTATAATTTATAATTTAATTTAATAATTATAAAAAAATAAGTTGGCCCGACAAGCCTGTAGCATAGGTATTTGTGGGTTGGGCCGACCATTTTCTGGCTCACACCAAAATGGGCTAGCCTGGCCTGACCCGTAAAATGTCAAAACTTGTATGCATTAGCCCGGATGGGGTGTCTAGCCCATATTGACAGCTCTAATTATAATTAACAAAAAATGTACTTTTGAAATAGATTATTTTGGAAGGCCAAAAACTTCACATTTTCAATTATAGAGAAAAATAATTAGTTTCATAGAAAAACATAAAAAGGAAGAGAGGTTACAATATATTTGGTAATATCATGAATTTTGAGTGAATAAATGTTAGAAACTTAACTCATTTGGCTAATTCATATTTTACGCGTATTACCCATATTTTATGGATTGTCCGACCATGGTGTAGAGGTTGATCCGCAAAAAATAGAGTCAGTAAAGAACTGGCTGAGACCCCTCACTCCTACAGACATTCGGAGTTTCTTGGGTTTGGCTAATTAGTATCGCAGGTTTGTTAAGGGTTTTTCGATATTGTTGCTCCATTGACAGCTTTAACAAAGAAGAAGGCAAAGTTTGAGTGGTCTAAAACTTATGAAAAGAGCTTCCAAGAGCTCAAAGACCGACTCACTTCAGCCCCAATTCTCACATTGTCCAGGAGTGTTGAAGGGTGTGTGGTGTACTGTGATACTTCCCGAGTAGGTTTAGGATGTGTTCTTATGCAGGATGGAAAAGTGATTGCATATGCATCAAGACAGTTGAAAATTCATGAGAAGAATCACCCTACCCATGATCTTGAGTTAGCTGTTGTGGTATTTGTGTTATAACTTTGGAGACATTACTTGTATGGTGTACATGTTAATGTATTTACTGACCATAAAAGTCTTCAGTATGTTTTTACACAGAGAAAATTGAACCTTTGTCAGATAAGATGGCTAGAGCTGCTCAAAGATTATGACATTAGTGTCCACTATCACCCAGGTAAGGCCAATGTAGTCGCCGATGCTTTGAGCCGATTGAGCATGGGCAGTGTGTCTCATATTGATTATGAGTAGAAGGATTTGGTTAAGGAGCTACACCAATTGGCTAGGTTAGGTGTACGACTGGTAGATACACCAAGTGGGGATGTTTCAGTTCATTCCAGTTTTGAATCCTCATTTGTTGTAGATGTTAAAGCTAAGTAACATCTCGACCCAGAACTCTTGGAGTTGAAAGACACAGTGTTGAGTAATCTGAATGAATCATTCTCCCTAGGGGGGATGGTGTGCTTAGATACTAGAGCAGACTTTGTGTGCCCAGTATTGATAATCTGAGACCTAATATTACTGCAGAGGCTCATGTCTCCAGGTATTCCATTCATCCAGGTTCCACCAAGATGTATCATGATCTCAAGGAGATCTATTGGTGGGAAGGTTTAAAGTGAGATATTCCTAAGTTTGTGGAGGAGTTCCTCAATTGCCAACGGGTTAAGGCCGAACACCTTAAGCCTGGAGGTCTTACCCAGTCGATTGAGATCCCAACATGGAAGTGGGAGGCTATTAATATGGACTTTGTGGTTGGTCTGCCCGGGACAAGGAAACTGCATTATTCTATTTGGGTCATTGTTGATAGGATGACTAAGACTGCTCACTTCATCCCTTGAAGTCTACTATGACTGCTCACTTCATCCCTTGAAGTCTACTTACTGTCTGTTGAGGGGTTAGGAGTTGATGAGAACCTTTCTTATAAAGAGGGCCCACTTGAGATTTTAGATCGCCAAGTGAAGCAGCTAAGGAACAAGTAGGTTGCCACCGTAAAGGTGTTATGGAGGAACCACCTTGTTCAGGGAGCAACATGGGAGGCCAAGGCCGACATGAGATCTCGTTACCCATACTTGTTCAGTTCTTGAGGTTAGATATACTCTTCCTAAGTCTGATTTTGTTTATGAAACTCTAAATTTTAGTGCATTAGTAAGTTTTGGTGTTTTAAGTCCATAATTGTGTGTTTTATACTTGCACTATATGAGTTAATATGAGTTCATGCTTGCATTCATGTTGCTGTTTTTATAAACCGTTGACAAGATTATTGTGTCGCATGAGTTGTGATGTGCATTTAATTAAAGTGCGATTGAGATGGAAGTTCCTCAATCTCATATATGAAGCTTCAGATAAGCTTTGAGTGATTTGCATCATCCAGAGTAAGTTGTGAATCAGATATTCACAAGGAGTAAAGTTTCAAGTATGTTAATGTGTTTTTGGAAAATACCCTCTTGATTCAAATTGATGTGTAGTGCCATTCCGAGACGAATGTTCCTAAGGGGGGATAATGTAACATTCCAGAAAATATACTTGTCTAGTGAAGAGTCTATTAGGTTTTAATAATATGTATTGAGATACAGAGGCATCCCAATGCCCAATATTGAGTAATACTGGGCATGTTATAAAATATTGGCTTAAGGGTGTTAGCCAATTTCTATGTATTAACAAGTATCTTTAGATATACTTTGATGTTAAAATGCTCCAATACAAGATTGTTTAGGAATTATACCTACAATGAAGACCCTAATCTAAAAAATTTTATTTCACAACTTACACACACTAGGTACGAGGCATCCAAGTGTCAAGCCTAGGTACCCTAACACACGATCATTTTAGATTAAGCAGTGCCCAAGGACATAGTGAGGATCCTTGGGACAAGAAGTGAACTTTCCAAGTGAAACTACAGAGTGCACGGCAACACATGTACAACCACATGTGCTATTGGCCGAGAGACCAAGCGACCAAGCCCAACCGATTTGGTTAAGGCGGTTAGGGGGCCGGCATGCATTGGGTCAAGCCACGTGGGGCCGAGCTTCCTAACCAATCCTAGGCTCTAATTAACTTACCTAACTAGCTAACAAACCTAGGACTAACTAAAATGAACTAACTAGTGTGCCCGAAATCCTAAGACCTAACCGGGTTACACTAGCCGAGTAGCTAACTAAAGAAACATCCTAGTAGCTAACCTAGGATGGTCCAAAAGGGTTGGTTACGGTCCTAGTGACTTAGGGGGTATTTTAGTAATTACCCTAGGTCACTTAATTAATTGAATTAGCAACTTCATTAATTAATTTAAATTCACGGTCAAACCCGAGACCTTTAGCAAATTTTCAAAATGGCTAAGTTAAATGCTCTCCTATTATTAGTCAATTTAGGAGAGGCATTTTTGTAATTAGCTAATTGATTTATTTAATTAAGTTATTTAGCCTAAGTTGATTTAGTCAATATTCAAATCCTAAGACTTACACTCACATTTATCCAGTAGAAATCCACAACTGAAAAAACAATGAACAAATGTGAGAAAAACAGAAAAATACTTTCGATTCTTCTTAAGTGATTTCAAGGCAATTCTTTAAGATTTTCGTGCAAACTACAGGGTGATCTTTGTAGATTCAACTCTACAGTAAGGTATGGGTTTTCTCTCTTGGATTCCTTTTCGCGGGAGGCTTTTTAAATGTTTTGAATTTAAGAAACCGAAACTAGGGTTGTTCCCAATGAAATTGTCGAATGTCATCTCCCTAGTTCTCCCTATTTTCGATTCTAGTAGTATGTATAACGCAAATCTAGAGCATGTTATTGGTATATGGTGCTAACTGATCATTATGTGTAGGTTTCTATGATTTGATAATGTCGAATGAGACCTATAGGTTAGATCCGTTTGGCTAGAGTATCATTTGAGATAAGCAATGTTCTAATGCCTAATTTTGTTTGAGAAGATGAAATTGTTATAAGTCGTTTATGAAATTCATTTTACTCTGGAAAGGAATGAAGGTTCAGATTACGTTTGTATTTACAATCGGTATGTTTGTAAGTGTTTAGAATGTAATGTTTCCAAGATGAAATAAGAATGAGCATCAAATCTAGTTAATGGATCTTCAATGCCAAATCAACTTTATAGCTTGGCCAAACTAAGCACTGAATTGTTCTTATGATCTAATCAAATATTAAAAGTTGGCTTGCCTAAAATTATGATATTACTATAGTATGTACATAAAGTTAATTGACTTGGATAGTTATAATATCATGAGAAGTATTTAGTGAAAGTTGGGTTTATGCCAAAAAAATTGGCCAACAACATTGTTTCCAAAATATGTAATAGAATTGGCCAATGACTAAGTCATACCAATATTATATGGCCAATGTAAATTATGATGTTTATTGTAAGTCCAAATACATGTTAAAGATTGACTTGAATAGATGTAGCTCAGTGAACTCATAACCTAGGGTATGCCAATGATTGGAACAAGTCCCAACATACCCTATCTAAATGAACTTGTGAACATAGTAGCACATTGAATAAGTCCTTATAACTTTCATAAACAATGGTACAAGACTACCAAATAACATTTAACAAGATAAGGTGGGTATTGAAAGAACTAAAAGCTTATGATTTATGAAATTGACCTAGAATGGGGTGTTAAAGGAAGTGAGACAAGTCTCACTTGCACCTAAACAATTATGTTAAAGATACTCACATAAGTGGGTGTTAGAAATCGTGAGACAAATCTCATTCACACCATAATGATAATGTAAGATTTAAGTTCACATTCATCAAGTATAGAAAGGGATGCCAAGTCATCCATTGAGCTAAGCATACCTCATAGTAGAATAAAGCTTCCATAATGTATGAGTCAACTCTAAAAGTTGTAAAGTATAATAAATTGAGCTAAGCACCGATAGACTAGTAATGAGATTGTGCAAGCACATGTAAGCCTCATGAGATGAGACTACCACCAAGGTGGATAAGGATCTCCAAATTCTCCTAGTCTTTGAACTATATCGCCAGCATAGGTTATTGGCTAGTGGATCCACCTAAGAAAGCTAGGAAGTATTCGGTTTCACTTTGGCCGGTGAACCACCTCTTTTCAGTTTGGGGAAGACACTGGATTTCATGTTGGCTCACATGATCTATGTCGTTTAAATGCTAATGATTTCTCTAAGAAAGTAAGAAAGAAAGAAATAAAGAACTAGGAAGATGAGGGGTGTTCGAATAGGAAGACCAAAGGGTGGGGTTAGACTAAGTAATGATCTAAGTCACTTAGTCATTGCACAGAAAGATCCCAATGGAAGTCTTAAAAGAATATCCTAAGTAACCTAGCATTTTCAAAGTGAACATGAGATCAACGAATAAGAAATGTAAGTTCAAAGTGAACTAAGTAAGCAAAAGCATAAGTATATCAAATCACCAGTGTTTGATAAGAATGAAGTTTTAACAGTTATTGACTTTATGCCAATAAAGGGAGCAAAACATAATGACTCATTAATTGGAGTATGAATATATGCCCCAACATCTTTATATTATGCAAATGATCAAATAATGGGCATAGCCAATAAAGATTGGATTATATAGACTTCATGCCCAATTTAACAAGAATGGAAAGAATAACTTATGAGTACGGTAGTCAAATTATTTCCTTAGTCTTTTGGATTACTTACCTGGTTCGTTGTAGCAATGGGACTATGATGAATCATTGCACTCGTAATTAAAACATAGGATCAAAGGAGATCATTGAAATACATAACAAAAAGAAGAAAAGACTAAAAAATAAACTAAGTTTGGGAGAGGGAGCTTTTGGCCTAAGGGGAGCAAAAATATTAAATTTTGCTTGAGTTGTTCTAAATTTATGTTCATGATTCCAAGGTCTTATGTTCATATAGAAAATGAGTTGTGTGATTTAAATGCATGAAAATATCTTATATTCATAGCATGATTAATAAATAACGAATTAGGAAAGTGAAGTGATTTCACTTTCTAAAAATGACATGTTGCTATAGGAAGAACTTTCCTTGATCATGCATAGTCCTTATATGTTTATGTGCACACACCCATACTTAGTAAAAATTTGTACTAACCCATATACAATTACTATTTTTATAGGTACATGTCCTTAAAGAAGATTGAAGATTAGTTGAAGTTGTTTGGACTAGTACCTCCAGACTTTGGTAGGTCCTCTTGAGTTCGAGGATGCCTACGTTTTATTTTCTAGTTTAGTAGATTAGACATAGCTAGTGGATGTTGTCCCTAGTGTTTCCTTTCAAACATTTGTTCATGCTTTTGTATTAAGGCCGTTTTGGAAACTATTAATGATATTATGAATTCTTCATTTCAATTGTTCAATCTGTTAATAGATGGTTGTTTATTTTGAGCTGTTAGTATATCACTCTTATGCAAGAATTATATGAAATCTAAGTACACTTTAGTAAATTTAAATTTTTTTATATTTTTCCACTAAATTTAACTGTATGATTGTGATGAAAGCTAAGAACAGACTTGTGTGCGACCTCTGAGAGGTTAACAACGCTGGTCTCATCTAGGGTCTAGGACCTGGGTGTGACAAATGTAACATACAATAATATTATTTTGTATTAAACTCATAGAAAATTATTTTTATTGTAGTGTAAGTCTGTGGCAACAATAAATGATCATACACACATAAAAGAAGAAGAATAGAACACAAATAAATGTACAAATGTTATTTACAACTCTTTAATCATAATATGAGATAACATGCTTTTCCAAAGAATGTTATTCATTTGATAGGTAAGACTGGCGAGCATATTTTAGTGTTATTTCTTTTTTTGAGAATATTTTTCAAAACTTTATTTTTGTTCTTTAGAACGATTAGTCACTTAGAACTGCTTCAATATCCTTTATTTTTTTGATAACATTCAAATTCACACTTTAGAGAGAAAATTTGTATATGATTGTATAAAATATAATTAATTCAATTATAAGCCGGTGTCAAATTTCAAAGAGAATATTATATAGATGATCAAGTAAGCTCAGAATCATCACTAAAGTTTCATATTGTATAGGTGATCAAGTAAGCTCGGAATCATCACTAAAGTTTCATACTACATGTTAAATCTATAGATAATGAAGGATTAGGATGAGATATTTGATATTAAAATGAATGTACATGCATGCTCAATATAGTATTTATTTGGATTTCAACATATCAAACTAAATATGGTTATGACCTAATTTATGTATGTCTTTAACATGAGTATAATAGACAATTATGAAGCCATAGGTTTAAAGATAATGATTAAAAATCATGCAAATCAATGTAGTATTAGGTGATTATAGATCATTTGCTAGTCTCATATCTCGTCATGGTATGAGATGGTTTAAATGATCAAAAGAGTTATTCAAGTTAGGTTAAGGCCTCAGAGATTGATCAAGTCTAATATATTTACTAATGATGTAAACTTAGATTATTTTTATGTATCGAGTGTTTAATTTTCTTAGAATAAAAAAATGATCAATTAAAAAAATGTTATGATGGTATGCATTGCAACACCTCATTCTTTTGCATATGAAAAAAAGTGTTATAATGGTATGCATTGCAACACCTCTCTCAAACTCTTTATCTACTTATTGATGTTATGCATTTTTAAATGATGATTTCATGAAAATGGATATATTTACTCACTGATCAACTAAATTTTCAATTGTTTGTCTTAGTTACACATATTTGAATCGCGATAAAAAGAATTAGAGATGTAAATAAGATGTGAAAAGTATATTTTATATATAGAACATTCATGGTATAAAAATAATTAATTTATTAGGGTTGAGAATTTCTACTTTAAAAAAATAAATGAATTCAGAAAACGTCGAGTAAGATATTCTTTTAGCATACCATGATTTTATTTCTTTATGTAGGTATATTCTTTAAAATTAAAAAGCTTGCAATATTATTTTGATCTTCATAATTACTCATAATGAAATAATAATAAAAGATTTACCACAATAAAATTATTGTGGTAATCTAATCCTAAATTCGTCTAGATGGAAAGGTTTTAAAAAATAAAAAGTCATAAAAAGAGAAAATATCATAGTTATTAAAAATATTTTTAACAAGTTAACTAATATATATATAAATTGAATAGTATATCTGAAAGAGAAAAATATTAATAATTTTTAAATTTTGATTACTGAACTCTCACTTTAATAAATTTACTATTATAAGATATATGAAATATAGCAGTCCGAAGGTGAGTAGCACTCGTCTATAAATTCTCCATACAACCTCTAGAGTTGATATGCACAATTCAATCTCATCTCCTTGTTCAGAACAAATTATATAGATGAAGTTCACTGCTTTTAAGGTAAAAATTTATATTACTTGACCTCAAATATTAATATTTTTTTATATTTTGTTCTTTACAATGTCAACTCATCTATCCTTACTCCATTGTGAATTTTATGATCAAATAGTTTGTAGTTATCAAGAACTATTGAAACCGGTTAAATCTCATGAAACACACCAATATATAGAGATATACACTATGGAAGATTCAAACATACTTAGTTTACCGTTATCAAAACCTACATTGTAACACCCTGTATCCAAAAATAGACCAGATTTCATGTTTTCAAAAATTGCAAGCGCAATCTACAGTCGCCACCTACGGACAGTAATCTGACCTACGGCCCCTACTGTGGGTCCGTGTTTCACTATTGTATCCCCTCCCAAAACCCAGCTAAGAAAATGGGCTAAGTCTCATCCCACGGTCTGTGGTCTGTGTCCGTGGATCAAGACCCCCTTACCCAGCCTCTGACATGAAGCACGATCGACCAGTACAGTCTGTAGATGGACCTACAAACTGTAAGTCTGACCGTAGGTGATGGTTAGCAGTTACTTAGGGGGAAATTGATGATTGGTTCAACTTCAAATGGTCATAACTCTAGGTCCACCGAGTTTGCTAAAATCCGACCTCCAAGTAAAATGTTATGCTCATTTTAGTGAAGGTCTATCAAGCAGACTTGATCGACAGACCCAACCTACGGACCGTCCATCGATCACTACGACAATAGTTAATTCAGGGGTTTTTTGGTCTTTTCCTACTTTATTGGACCCTTAAGGTAAGTCATTTAGACCCTAAATCATGAGGTTTTAGTCAATTTAAGCATAAAAACATAACTAGAACTTAGCTAAGTCAAATCATTAATTTCGACATAGAAAATTAGAAGCGAGAGAGGAGAAAAAGGTCAAGAACCCTAGTTCAAGAACGCAACAAGGTATGTGGGATTTCACTAGTGGTTCCTTTCACCAATTGGGTTCCTAGATTTCATTCAGATTCTTAATTTCCTTATAATGATTAGACATAGGGTTTCTAGAAATTCAGCAGATTATCATAAATTAGTTAGTTATATGTTCCAAATTGTATTACCATGTTATTACTCAACTTATTGCATGAATTTCATAACTCTATCTATGTATTTCTTTAGTTCCCGAATTACACATGCTAGGTCAAATATATCGGTCATTCAGTTATACATGCCTCAGTTATTAATGCATCATTATCAGATTAATTATTGCATTCTCAGTTTTCATATTTAGTTTGAGCTATACAATATTTATAAAAACTCATTCATAATCAGTTAATCACTTAATTCATTGGGAGTAGAATAATACCGGGTTGGACTAGGATTCAGCGTACCCAAATAGTGTGAGAACTACTAGCTAAGTAAGTTGTAAGTCCCCTTTGTGGACATCAGTTTAGTGATCACGCCAGCATGCCTTTATTCCTCGACGAGGCGTATACATCGGACTCCAGATTTAGCTCTTGGTATTTTATTATCGGTTATTAGTTGCTTCCACAGTTTAGTCAGACTCTACTGCATTGACCATATTTACAATTTATTTAGTATTCAGTCTCAGCATGTTATAAATTTGTTCATTGCATCCAGTGAGCTCAGCATTCGGTATATCATGTTCAGAATATTAAACTTGCTTTTGTGTTTGTTCAATTATGTATTATTTTAGCTTTACTCTATCCTACATATTCAGTACATTTCCAGTACAAACACATACGTGCACTTTAATTTCTCATGATGTAGGTTCAGGTTCTAAGCATTCAGATCATGCTTAGATCGATTCCCGATCTCCAATTCAGTAGAATCAGTGGTGAGTCCTCATTCTCCGAGGACAATAGTCATGAGTTTATTTTCTTTATTTTTAGTCCTTTAGTTTCAGTTTTGCTAGACTCAGTTGGGGTCTGTCCCAGAATTTCTAGACAGTTAGAGACTATTCTCAGAAATAGTTAGTTTCACCTTAGTATTGAGTTAATATTTTCTTTGTATTATACTGATCAGTTTACATATATTTTTGTTATAGTATATGGGTATTTCCCATCTTTTCATTTTAATTATGATTTAGCTTCTGCATCAGTTTATTATCTTTAGTATGCTCATGATCATACCAGCAGGGCTAGTTTGGGATCACTTATGGTCCCAGGTCCCAAGTCTCGTGTTCGCGTCTTGGGGGCAGCTCAGAGCAGTTTAAGTGTACTAGGATGCCTGAAAAGCCGCACTAAGTAGAGTCCTTTCATGAGTGTGAAGTGCACCACATCTAATGATAAGGAGACTACAAAATGTTTTAGGAAAATCCTCACTTTCTTGTTACTCTTATCGTGCGTACGATATGATCTAATTCCATTCTAACTCGACGTTCTACGTCTCAGATCATGCCTCTTCGTAGAGAACGCAGCTCCTCCAGTCCAAGATCAGCAAGTCTCCAATGTTGAGTTCAAGAACACCATTCAGATGTTGGCCCAGGTGTGTCCAACAAGAAAAATAAGATTCAACCTCCTACGAATGTTATAGGGGATCAGTAGCAGGAACGGTTCATGACATTGTTAGGATGAATCTGCCTTAGTTCTTAGGATTGCAGACTAGTGAGGATCCTCAAAATTTCTTGGATGAGATCAAGAAGATCTTTTGAGGAGAATAGGGATACAGATTGTCACAGCCCGAGCCTACACCCTAGGCATAGCCAACACCCAATGATCATTTCTGGTCTTAAGGGAACCCTTGGTCTGGCTTACTTAACTCAGTTGAAGACTCAAACATAAGATATAACTTAAGAGTAGATTTTAAAATAGCACTTATCCAACATGGCAACTTCAAGTCTTTGCAAATGAATGAAAAGAAAACCAAAACTAACACAATTTGTCTATGAAGCCTCTAAAAGTACTAAGATTAATGTTGGGATAAGCCTTACAACATTAAATAACCAAAAATGTCTGAAAAAACAATAAAAATGAGTCCTTTGGATGCGAGGAGGCTTACCACTGACTCTGAGCTGCTCACTGGATCAACAGCACGCCAATTGTTGATCCTAGTTACATGCGTCTACATTATAATACAATGCAGGTAAAC